>NC_142603.1:37351536-37559300 GCF_041222555.1 Hakea prostrata
CTGCTGGCCCCAAGACCGGGTAAAGGAGGAGGTTGGTGCGTTAGGTCGGCAGTCGGCACCAGAAAAATCTAGCCAAACCCTTATACATGGATTCAACCTTATATGACAAACACTATGCTAGAGTATTCCCCAACAAAAGAAGCGACTCGCTACACTACGGCCTGGGTGTTGTGATAAGTGGGCAAGGGCTAGCTACGGCATCCCCTGTAAGCGACATGCCGCATCGAGCCCAAATGTAGTGATTAGTAGGCAAGGGTTCCTGCATCGTGGATGAGTGCGAGTAAAGAAGCTAGTCCAAATTCGTAGGTTAGATGGGCATTTTAGAAAATAAATCTTTAACAAGTAAGAGCTTAGAATTAATAGATGCTATGAGGAAAAGAATTATTAATATAGCTTGCATTCAAGAGACTAGATGGAAGGGTAAAAAATCTAAAGAGTTCGATGACTTTAAACTTTGGTTTACTGAGGATAGAAGTAATAAAAGTGGAGTAGGTATAATAGTAGATAAAGATTTAAAGAACGATGAGGTGGATGTTAAAAGATTAGGTGATAGGATTATTGCTATCAAGCTTATAATGGAGAAATAGATCGTAAATATAAATAGTGTATATGCACCTCAGGTAGGACTGGATGAAAGTCTAAAGTTAGAATTTTGGGAAATTATGGATGGATCAATGCAAGAAATTTGTCAAGGAGAAACGATTATCATAGGGGGTAATCTAAATGGACATATTGGGAAAGATCAAAGAGGCTATGAGAGTGTACATGGAGGATATACTTTTGGAGAGAGGAATGAAGAAGGGATCTCAATTTTAGATTTTGTTGTTGCTTTGATCTATTTGTCGTAAATACTTACTTCAAATAAAGAGGAAATTTTTTATTACTTTTAAAAGTGGACATCATAGAAGCCAAAAGATTTCTTCCTAACTAGAAGGTCTAATAGATTGGTGTGCAAGGATTGCAAGGTGATACCATGGGAAAGCTTAACAACAAAGCATAAACTAGGGGTCTTGGATATAAGCTTGACTCCACAAACTCATAAAAGATGTGAGGTTAAATATTATAAGATAAGATGGTAGAACTTAAAGAAGATTGCTTGAAACCCTTCACTAATGAAGTAGTCAAACAAGGAAAGCGGGAATTTGAGGGGAACACTAATACTATCTGGAATAAGATGGCTACATGTATTAGGAAGGTGGCTAAAGATGTCATAGGTGAATCAAAAGGAAAGCTCCATTTCTATAGAGAAACTTGGTGGTCGGATAATGAGGTTCAAGTAGCCATTAAAAATAAGAAAGCTAGTTTTAAGACATGACAAAGGATTAAGGATATAGATGATCTGCAAAGGTATAAGTTGACTAGAAATGAAGCCAAGAAATTATAGGAAAAGCAAGAAAGAAGAAGTATGAAGAGCTATATAATAAACTAGGGAAAAAGGAAGGGGGGAAATCTATTTATAAGATAGCTAAAATAAGGCACAGGAAGAGTAGAGATCTAGACCATGTTAAATTTATTAAAAGTGAATATGGTAAAGTATTAGTACATAATAAGGACACTAAGAAGAGATGTAAACATGCATACTTCAAATAATTGTGATTTAAACGATTACACCATTCACCATGGCACCAATTTTCGAACCTAGATATGGAGAATTTCAATGTCCGAAGTAAAAGAAGCTATATGGAGGATGAAGGTAAGGAAAACACAAGATCCCGATGAAATCCCAATAGAAGTATAGAAGAGCTTAAGAACCTATGGGCTAGCTTGGCTAATCAAGTTGTCTAATAAATTAGGAGCATAACAAAATGCTAGATGAACAGAGGAGAAGCATTGTTGTCCCAATTTACAAAAATAAATGAAATATTCAAAATTGTAATAACTATAGAGGAATCAAATTGATGAGTCTTACTATGAAGTTACAATCGAGAGCAATTGAAGCCCATTTGAGACAAGTAACCACAATTATGGAGAACCCACTTGGCTTTATGCCGGGAAGTCTACAGCCCAAGCTATTTACCTTATTAGGAGACTTATGGAAAGGTACAGAGTGCGTAAGAAAGATCTTCATATGGTCTTTATTTACCTAGAGAAACCTTATGATAAAGTCCCAAGAGCAATGATATATGGACATAGTTACAGATATATATATATATATATATATATATATATATATATATATATATATATATATATATATATATGATGGTTCAGTGACAAGTGTAAATGGTGAGACGACAAGGTAGTGAATTCCCAATTACAGTTGGGCTACATTAAAGATCAGCTTTAAGCCTATATTAATTTGCACTTATCATGGATGAATTAAACAAAGGCATTCACAATGAGGTTCTTTGGTGTATGCTTTTTGCAGATAATATTGTGTTGATAGATGAGACACAAGTAAGAATTAATACCAAGTTAGAATCCTAGAGAGCAACTTTGGAATCAAAAGGCTTTAAACTATGTAAAACGAACACAAAATATTTTGTTTATAACTTTGGTCATGGTCAGGTGCACGATGAGGTGGTGAAACTTGATGATAAGGAGATTCCTCAAAGCGATTGTTTTGGGTACCTTGGTTCAATCATAAATAAAAAAGGTGATATAGAGGATGATGTTTTCCAAAGAATTAAAATAGGACGAATGAATTGGAGAGGTGCGTCCCAAGTTTTATGATTGACGTATTGCCTTAAAGCTTGAAGAACAATTCTATAGGACCATCGTTCGACCAGCTATAATGTATGCCTATATGGTGTAAAATGTTAGGCTGTTAAGAAACATTGTATAGATTAACTTAGTGTAGCAGATATAAAGATCCTAAAATGGATGAGTGGCAAAACTAGGAAGGATAAGATAAGGAATGATCAGATTAGAGCTATGTCTGAGAGTAGCTCCCATAAGTGATAAGCTACAAGAATGTAGTTTGAGGTGGCATGGCCACATTCAAGGAAGACCGGTAAATGCCCCTATACAAAGAAGTGATAAAATCCATATCGAAGGAATTAGAAGAGCTAGGGGCAAACCTAAGATAACCTCAAGAGAAGTGGTGAGACAGGCTATGCATAGCTTAGGCCCTGTATCTAGTATGGCCTCAAACAAAGGTTATTGGAAGCCATGTCCACCCCATTTAGTTAGGACGAGGCTTGTTGCGTTGTGTTATGTGTAAATTGAACACATTTGCCTACTTGAACCTCTGGTTCAATTCAAGTTATTTTGGAATTTTGCCTAAGGAAATATTCTCTATTAAGTTGTACTTGATATTTGACTATGTTTAATCTAGTTTAGTGTCCTAGTCAGTATAAAGTTACTTAATGGGTTAAGGGTTGCATAAGACTTCCCTTTTTATATATAGGAGTCTATTTTGAGTGTTTTATACAAGGTTGTAACAAGCGGTGGGGGAAAAAATTGATAAATAAAATTTTGAGTTTTGTTTATCGTGACCAATGAGGTATAATGGCACAGCACAGTTGTGTGACCATCTTCTTCTTCCCCTCGTACAATTTTTACTCTTTCAAGAAGCTGAAATTTCTTTTTAAGTTTGGGGACATTTTCTATTTAACAAGCTGCTGTCAAGGTATTTCTGCAACAAGAATAAGTTTAAAGCATCCCACCCACACAAATCTTCTTCCTAATCCTTTAAATCTAAATCCCAAATTTCCCTCTGAGTTTTCTTTTCCCACACCATTTCTCAGTCATAGACAAGATTAACCATCAAAATGTCCCAAACCAGCCTTAAATAAAACCTTTCCATTCCCTTGGGCTTCAACTTTAATCCAAAGTTGGTAAAATTCTGTTCAGCAAAAACCCTGAACTTCCTACTCCATCTCGAACCTTCTACTTCTTTCAATCCAGCTTTCAAAATCCTTCCCTAACCCCCCCCCCCCAAAACATAAAAAAGGACTAACATACAAAAGAAGACCAAAACATTCTACAAGTAGCTAGCAAACTTCAATAAAGAAGACGCAAACATTCTTATCCTTTGTAAAAGTTTGAAGCCCCAAGTATGGGCATGGTAAAAGATCTCACCACCCTAAATAATCGAAATCTCGACCATCTTGGTTGGGATATGCCATTTTTTGGGCGTCAACTCGGTAGCCCATTTCGGTGGGTTTTAGGGTCCCAGTTGGGCTATAACTTGGTATTTTGCCTATTTAAGGCCTTTTGAACACACTAGTGACCTTGGATTTGTGAGAAAATGCCCTAAGTATGATTTCTAAGTCTACCCATAGTGTGAAACCAAAATGCTATAGGATTAGGGAATGCAAGGTTATATAACATGTAATATAAAACCTTTAAGGCATATAAATGAAAAGCAAGTGTATCAAATACATCAAATAACTTAAATGTCATCAAGATTCCATCCATATGAATATTACAATCTTGACTTTCAAGAATAGAATGATAAAATTATACAACCATTAGAAATTCTATATAAGTCATTAAAACATAAGTTCATAAGACAAGCAGAGAATGATTAAGCTTCCTTTGATGTTGTAGATGTGCTAAAAGTAGTTGCAGGTAAAAATCCGGCTGAAATCTAGAAAAATGGGCAAAAATTGAGAGTTCCAGCGAGATATGGCAAGATCTAGGGAGAGATATGGTGAGATATAGCAGATATGGCGAGATCTCGAGTGAGATATCCCATTTCACAAAACTCGATATCTATCTCGTCTCGGTTTATGAAAAAACCAAGATAGCGAGATCTCCCACCATGAGTATGAGTGTATAAAAGACATAAATTACATAAATATACCCAAAGATAGATGTGCCAATACCTACAGAATTCGTCCATGGACCAACGTAAAGTCTTCTAAGGCCCAATTGGACAACCCTAATTGGCATCAACTCCCCTAATGTTGAAAAAACCTGCCACCTAAGATCTGAAGTGGGGTATGAACTTCAATGCACAATCAACATACACTTTAGAGTGAGGATGATCCTATGCTTCTCACAATCAAAATCAGCAATGACCACCTTAGTCACACCTAGGAGGAAGAAGTAATTCAACCATTACAATCTCTTTATGAATAGTGTCAAGATATGTCCCCAATTTGAATGTCTGTTGTTAGCACTCCATACCTTCTGAGATTGACAAATCCATCTGCTTCAGTCTCAATCATGACCATCTCTTGAAGATCTTCAAATACATCAGCCATTGGATCTTCTTGCTGCTCATGTAGGATGGCTAAGCTCATTGATTTCTAGCTTTTTAGTAAAATAACTAGTTCAATCCTTGGTTGCAACTTGCAAGGGTACTTTCATGCCTTGCACCAAGGTCTACAACCTTACCATCAAGTCCATGGTTTGCTTTTGCATTTTGATCAACTTAACCATTGGATTATTGCTAGCAAAAGAGCTATCTAGTTCATTAGCAGAAGTCCTTATCAAGGGAAAAATCCAGGTTGTGAGACCGATTCAAGTAATGAAGAATTAGAAGTACCTCAAGCAGAATTTATAAGTCCTTTAAAATGATCAACAATTCTGCCACATTTGCACTCAGGAAGGGGGGGGGGGAAAAGCTGAACAGAACAGGCATCACACCATATATGTAAAGCGATGTGTCTGATCTATAAAGGGAGAAAGCCTCAGCATAATTATTATCAATTAAAAAAAAAAAAGAAGAAGAAGAAGAAAAAGCGAAAGTAAGCAATAGTTTCAGCAGTCCTCATTCTGTTGAGACTCTTGAGACCAACTCTTCTCCAAATTGGAACCTCTCCAAACTTAAAAACAGTGATGCAAGCTAAGCATCACCTCATTCTGCTGTTATTGATGTGAACACAAGGACCCCCGCCCCCCGGCCGAAACCTCAAGTGGGGCCCGCAAGATGGCTCCAAGAAGCCAATAAAACCTGGCTGAACCCCTATTTGGGGGGGTATCTTGGGCATTTTTTCCCCCTTTTGCAATTCTAGAATATTTCAGGATTTTAGTTGAGTTCAAATTACTAAGTTGAGTCGAGTTTGGTTTGGTTTATAGAGTTTTATCTTGATTCGAAGTTGTTTGGTTGAATCCCAAGTTACATAAAATTAGCATGTGTCTTTTAATAGATTCCAAATCCAGGGTTGAGGTCTTTAAGTAATTAGATTCCAATTTAAGAGTTTTGGTCAAGTGGTGGGATCCATGTCAATTAAGGATTCCCACCCAAGTAAAGAGTCTTTGAAGGCTATAAATAGCCAAACATCATATGTAATTTTCAGTTTTTTATTGAATAAAGTATTGAGTTTTGAGATCGATCGAAGTCATCATATTCTTCTTCTCCATTCCAGCCATCTTCAAGCAATCAAGCAACTTCCTTCAAGAGATGCTTGCAGTGCACAAGCAATCACAGCAGCTCCAAGTAAGTTCGAGACCACCCCAGCCCCTCCCCTGTCCTGCGCAACATCTCCCACCCCCTACCCATGCTGCCGCACCTGTGCAGCAGTACACCTAGCCCCTACGACTCCCCCAGCACCTCCCCCCTCCCCACAACCCCATTAGGCCTTCCCCTACCTTCTCCTAACCTCCCCCATATACTTCTTTTTTATTTTCCAGCTTTCTGGAAAATTTTCGGACTTTTTCTCAGACCTAAAATTCAAGGTCAAATATATGGAAATCTAACCGTTAGATTTGGCCCAAACTTTAGGAATATCATTCCCTTAACCCCAGTGACCTTCCATCCTAATTTCAACCAAATTGGACCAAGCCCTAACCCTAACCAATAGTCATAAGCCAAGTAAGAAACCTAGTTTGAACCATAGCCTTAAAGGATTAATTCTGAAATTGTAAAACAACAAAATCAGAGTTAGTTCTAACCTAATCGAACCCTTGAATCATTAGAAGCCTTAAAACATACAAACCCTTAAATCTAAGCTTCACCCTTTCCTTGTTAAAATTCCAGATCTGTGTTCACACTACAGCAGAGTTTGAGAGTGATAAAACACCCTATAAACCTAGAATACCCATTCTATTTTGCTGGAATTTCCTGGGCAGCCCTTAGATTTAGGAAAATTCTCATTCTACGCTTAACCCTAAATCTGGGTTTACATCAGTTATGCATCGGAAACAAGAAGAATCAGTTGTGAACAAGATTTTCTGTTCCAGCTACCGCTACTTGCAGGTGACTAGGAGGCATGAATATGTCAGTGCTATCCAGCTGACAAGATGCAGGGGAAGATAAAAAAATATGGGGAAGAACATGAGACTGGTTTGGGGGATAATCTCAAAGAAAAATTACAAAATACCTTTATTGGGTGAATAAAACACCAACTTCATAGTCAAAATAGAAAGGAAACGGGGTTGACTTTCCTAGTTTTCCTAACAACTGAACCCAACCATTGTGCCTTCATAGTATTTAAGCATTTCTTTGTCCTGGGAATAGAGGAATTAAATTTTCTGGAATAGTAAAGCAATGATAAACATTGGAGTAGCAGATCCTATCATTACAGTCTTTCACCTTGTACCAAATAAAATTTTCACTTAGTAAATGTTCTTTGAAAAGTAAAATTACTTGCAGGCATAGTTCAAGATTTCTATTTTGATCCAGACCCACATTGAAACTATACACACACACACATGTATAATAGTGGCAAACCCAGTGGCAAAGGCTTCTGCACGAGCAGAGTCCAGGGGTAGGGGACAATTTTCCAACGCAGCCTCATCCAGCAATTTATGCTAAGAGGCTGTTTCGATACCTTGACTATATATATATACCAAAATACATTTCACTAGTCAAATGGCCATGTTGACTAAAAACAAGGACACCCTTTAAGCCTTTAGAATGTACAAAAAAAGTCACCAAATTATACTGACTTTAAAACCCAAACGAATTGCCAAATTGCATCACAAGCTCAAAACCATAGGAAAGTTTGTAATATAAAAATTTATGGCCAAATGATGCTTTAATAAGCCCAAATGTAGAAATGGAAGCTGTAATAACTATAAGGGCATTAATCTGATGAGCCATACTATGAAAATTTGGGAGAGAGTAACTGAAATCCATTTGAGACACTTAACCCAATTACAGAGAACCAGTTTGGGTTTATGCCAGGAAGATCTACTACGGAGGCTATTTACCTAATTAGGAGACTTATGGAAAGGTATAGAAAATGCAGGAAAGACCTTCATATAGTATTTATTGACCTAGAAAAGGCTTATGATAGAGTTCCTAGAGCGCTAAGGTGGCAAGTATTAGAGAAAAGAAGTGTTGCAAGTAAATATATAGACATAGTTAAGGATATATATGATGGTTCGTGACAAGTGTAAGGAACAGTGAGGGGACAAAGTAATGAATTCTCAATTACAGTTGGGCTACATCAAGGATCAACTATAAGTCTATATTTATGCGCACTTGTAATGGATGAACTACCCAAAGACATTCAAGACGATGTCCCTTGGTATATGTTTTTTGCTGATAATATTATGTTGATAGATGAGACTCAAGTGGGGATTAATATCAAGTTAGAATCATGGAGAGCAGCTTTGGAATCAAGAGGCTTTAAATTAAGTAGAACGAGGACATAATATCTAGTTTGTAACTTAAGTCATGATCGGATAGACGATGAGGTGGTGAAACATGACAATAAGGAGATTTCTCAGAGTGATTCTTTTAGGTACCTAAGTTCAATCATAAATAAAAGATGTGATATAGAGGATTATGTTTCCCAAAGAATTAAAATAGGATGGATGAAGTGGAGATGTGCGTCCGGGCTCTTGTGTGATCGACGTATTCCAGTAAAGTTAAAAGAAAATTTTATATAGCTTTCATGTACAGTGCAAAGTGTTAGGCTATTAAAAAGAATCATATAAATAAACTCAGTGTAGCAGAAATGAAGATGCTAAGATGGATGAGTGGCAAAACTAGGAATGATCATAATAGAGTTGGTCTAAGAGTTGCTCCCATAAGTGAAAAGCTTGGGGAAAGTCGTTTGAAGTGGCATGGCCAAGTTAAACAGAAACCTATAAAATGCCCCTGTACAAAAAAGTGATATAATCCAGATTGAAGGAACTAGAAGAGCTAATGGTAAACCTAAGATAACCTTAAGAGAAGTGGTGAGAAAGGATATGCATAACTTAGGCCTTACATCTAGCATGGCCTCAAACATAACTGATTGGAAGGCAAAAATCCATGTAGCCGACCCCATTTAGTTGGGACAAGGCTTATTGTTGTTGTTGTTGTTGTTGTAGAAACGAAAGCTTGCCAATTGAAAACCAAGTCCTCATTTAGAAGAAAGAAACATTAAGGAATTCACACAAAAAGTTTAGATTTTCTAATAGTTATGGAGTTCTCGGCAGAAAACCTCCTGAAATTTTGGTGAAAATGTTTCGAATCAACCAAAATTTGAGACAAAATTATGGTATACCATTAAGAGCTGACCCCATTTCATTTTGAGGCTTCTTGAAACAAGAACATTTTATGAAAGTTCAATTAATCTATGCTTCAAAATTGGAAGGTTATGCAAATAAAAGAAATGTTCCTAACAATAGGCATATCCAATCCCTCAAGAGGAAGCCCAATGCAAATTATGAGCACAGGATATTCCTGCAGATGAGAAACATTACCTCAAATCCCAAATCTTTACAGTGCCATCTTCAGAACCTGAATACATCCAATTTCCATCACATTGGAACCCCACAGCCATAACATTATTAGTATGTGAATCATAACTTATCACCTGCCACTCGACCAAAGAAATAAGGTTATGGCCCTAGCTATAGCAAACAAAATATAACCAATGGTGAATGATATTAGTAACTTATAAAACAAACCGGTTGAGGACTGCTTGAGTTAACTTCAAATAATCGAATGTGGGGATTTCCTGCAGCAGCAAGGTACTGTTTATCTGGAGTGATTTCAAGCCGATTAACTTGCTGCACAAATCATATTAGTAAATTAGGTTTGACAAAAAGGCAATAAGGTGACTAAAAAAAACTTAGCTGGAAATTACAGGATTCAAAAATGACTTTGTAACTTTTATAAATTAGCTGCTGATTTACAGGTTTTACTTCGAACTATAGTCATACACAGTGTTTTAGATCTCAGATCTGACCATCAATCCAAACTAGCCCTCAAAAATTTTCTGAAAATAAAAAGTTTCCTTAATTTCACAAGAGTCCTTAATTTCACAAGAGTCCTTAATTTCTTGTTCGTGCAAACCCACGCATTGTTTAGCTTTCCAAATTCATCTTCACATTGCCCATTGTCTTCCATATCTTCCACCTTTCTTCTTATGATCTAGTTATGTTCCGTTCCATTTAAACATCAATTGACATCCAATGCCCAATAGACGGAGAAACGGGAGGAAACCCAAAAATGTCACTAGTATGTGAACTATGATCTTATCAGAAAAGACATGCAAATACTAAGAAATGTATATATCCTGTCTCAAATTCTCGCAGTTTCAAAAGGGTCTCAATACAACCTGAAAATTTGAGGTAGGGGTGTGGATGGTGTTGCAAAAATCTGTTGTTAGAGCACTGACTATAAACTCAATTAAATGCCAAGTTCCTCTGCATCTCGAGGCATTAAGGCCAATCAAAACAAAAATCCTCAAACTATACTATAACAAGAAAACGTGAAACACCATAGCCAGATAGTCATGAAAAGTTTGTAGGAAAACTAATTCAGGAGGGATAAGAAATAGTTTAAGGGCGTACAGAATCTGTGTGCTGAATAGTTCGATAGCATCGTCCGCTCTTAGCCTCCCAGAACCTGATGGTATGATCATAACTTGCTGTCGCGAGAATCACTGAAGGTTGGTGGCTCATGTTGATTAATCTCAACCAATCCACAACAATTGAAGAGATGAAACAACTAGCAACACCCGAGGCTAAACAGAGAAAATAGTTGATCGTTTTGCTAGAAAATCCATGTAAAAGGGTTTAGCTAGGGTTTTTTCCGGTGCTGCCGACCTGACGCACCAAGATTAACTGTTTAACTGGTTTCAATCGAAGAAAGAGAAATCGATAGAAATCTGATAAAGAACTGAAATCAGACATTAGCACAGTTGTGCAGATCTATGCGTTTAAACAATAGTAGGAAATCAGCAAACGATTTCTGTGAGAAAATGATGGTAGATTGAGGGCATCGAACGTAAGTGAAGTATTTGTTATTTCTTAGCAAGAAAAGGTTACATGGAAGAAAATATTTATTTCTTCTCTTTTTCTTTTGGTAGCAAAATCTGGGGGAAAAGCAGCAAGAGATTTTCGTGAGAAATTGATTGATGATCATTACCAAAAAAAAGTATATATATATATATATATATTAGTTAGAAATGAACGTGCAAAGGCACGTTAGTCTAAAAAGATCCCTTTCAATTAATAAAAGGATAGGAGTGGTAGATAATTTGTAGGCTTGTTAGAGGCTATAGAATATATATGGTCCATTAGTATAGTAATTTTGATTTATTACTGAAGCTAAGAAATACAACCATTGATATGCATTTACATATTGTACTAAGAACTTTTTTGATTTACAACGATAAAATTATGTCCATATTTCAAATGAGTATTAGATTTTTGGGACTTATCGACAAGAGAACACACACGACAACCAATCTATGGTGCACTTTTTACCATGTTGGATCTCCTATTTTTGTCATTTACATGGAAAGGATGAGAATATATGAATCAAAATTCTTTATCTAACAAGCTCCACTTTATCTTGGATTGATTAGTAATCATATCAAATAATTAAACAAAATTTATTATTTTCTTTTCATTTTTATGTTACCTAGAAAAACAAATAAGCTAAAAATGGGTAATATGAAGTAGTGCACATACGTTTTTTCTTCTACTAACATTGGAGAAAGCTAGCAGAAGTTCTCTTATACTAAGATAAGTAGCAAGCCTGCTTAGATTAGAATTGTGACCTAAAAAATAATAAAAATAATATTCTATAAACAAGGGGAAAGAAAGGTTAGATAAAATGTTAAAATGCTAGAGAAAGTGAAAATACAAAAAAAATAAAATAAATCAAATAAAAATAAATTATTAAAAAAATTGTATTAAACATGAGACAAAATTGAAAATGATGTAATAAAAATATAAAGAGAAAGTGACAATACAAAGTTAAAAAAAAAACAAAAAAAAAAATTATTAGACATGAGACAAAATTGAAAATAATGTAATAAAAATATAAATTGTTATAAATAATATTTATTTATGGATGTCCATTATTCCCAAAGAGATTTTATTTCCAATTGAAGATCTCAACTATCTCATGATGCAATATTGGTGATTCACATTCCCATATTATTGAATATCACAGTCATCTCATTACACAATGTTGGCAGTCAATATTTTCATTTTATGCACTTTCTATCTTGGGCGACAATCTATCATTATATATCAAGATTATCTTATTGTGTGTATGAATCATATATTGTATTTATTTGTAGGTTCTAATATTAACATATCAGAGAAGATGTTAGTTCCATTATAAATATGTAATGACTATCTCAATAGAAGAGTTGAATTCATATAGTCTTTTTTCTTTATATTCAATATATCTTTTTTATTTTATAACATGTTATCAGCACGATTCCGCTCGGAGTAATTTCATTTTGAGAAGAGAGACGACATATTATATGCTATTATGTTTTCTATTCCAATGAGAAAATGATGATCGCCCTCCTCGCATGTTTATGTAAACAACGGAGTTTACCATGCCATCTTGTAAGGTAAGTGCATCGTGATAAAAATGTATTGGTTTTATTGAATCTAAGAATCAAACAAATAATAAGATATTATGTTGCCTTAATGATTGTGGTTTGTCATTAACCAATCTAAACATAATGGTTTTATTTATTGTATATAGTGGTTGATTGTTTTGCACTACAAACATTATTAAATGCATATGAATTTACAAAATTTGAAACTGTAAATTAGTATAGTTCTGCAGATGCGCATGAAATTGCAAGATTTGAAACTGTAAATGAATACAGTTCTACAGATGCACATGAAATTTCAAGATTTGAAACTGTAAATTAGTACAATTCTATAGATACAATTGAAGTTGCAAGATTTGAAACTGTAAAATAGTATAGTTCTGCGGAAGCAGAAGTTGCAAGATTTGAAACTGTAAAGTAATACAGTTTTGCAGATGCACTTGAAGTTGCAAGATTTGAAACTGTGAATGAATATAATTCTGCAGATGCACATGAAGTGACAAGATTTGAAACTGTAAATAAGTACAGTTCTACAGTTTTAAAATTAATTATCTATTGAAATTATATGGAGAAACTATTATTGATAAAGACTTGCCAACAAACTTTCAAGCTTCAAATCTATTGTTACAATAACAATATTGTAAAAGGAGTTTTAAGAAATACTCTGAATGAGATCATGCCTATTTGTGGCTAAGTAAAATAATTGACTATTAATGAAAAGTCATGAAACTCGACTTGTTGGTTCTGCTCCATTCCCTATTCCCTGAAGTGAATGCAACAATTCATGATATGTCTGAAAGAATAGAAAATTATAATTATGGTAATGACTATGGAAAAAGACGAGGCAAAAGACAGAATAATTAACGTCATTATGATGGAAATAAATAAGAGAATAATAAGGATTCTTAATATAACTCTTCAAGAAGTGAAGATAATATTTGTTATCGATGTAGTATGAAAGCCATTAACATGTATCTGTCGTACTCTACAATATTTAATTAAGCATTGTCAAGCCTTAATTAAATAAATAAAAATAATGTGGAGATAAATTGAATTTTCCAAAATCATGATACTTGGAGCAATTTTTGCCTATAAAATGGTTGATTTTGATGGCCTCACAGATATTACACATCTAGATGTTGTAAACTCCTTTGAAGATAATAATTGAAGATTTGATTATGTTAGTTGAGTTCAAATAAAATAAAATAAAAATTATATTAGTTTGTAATTTTTTTCTTTTCAAATCTCATTTTATATGTTAGTTAATCTTAAATTTAATATTTTTATTTTCTAATTTTTTTATTGATTTCTATATATCTTTTGATTTATTTCATTTTGATGAAGAATGTGAATATTCTCTTATATGCTACGACGCATAGTATACTTGAGAAAAAAAATCCATATTTCTCTTATTTGATGATGCGGAAACCAATGCTCATATAATAATTGGTAGTACAACATTGATTGGAAGCTCCGGAAGAACTAATCTATTATTATCTGGAAGATAAATTGGCTATTGATAATACATTATTTTATATTAAGTCTAAAAGAAACTTATCAAGTTTCAAAAATATATGTCAAAATGATTGAGACTACAAATGATGGTAAAAGTGAATATTTATGCATTACTATAAAAAATTTTAGACATTTTCTTCCAGTTTGTACTACACGAATATTCGCATGGTTGAAACACATGCTTGAGTAAATCAAAAGAACATTGATTCCAATAGTTTTATTATTTGGCAATGATCGGTTGGACCATCCCGGATCAGATATGATGCGAAAAATTATTGAAAATTCATTTATCATCCATTGAAGAACCAAAAATAAGTGGACAGATTCTTCAATTAAGTGGAAATCTAATAATAAAAATTAACCCATAAATAAATTAACTCATCCCCAACAACACAATAACCCCCCCCCCCCCCCTTAGTAGATGCTCTATAAAATGACACAGAGTCATATGAATCACAATTTGGTATTTCGAGTGTTTCTCAATAATGGATTAGACATATTTATGGTTTAAGTAAATTGTCTTGATAATGTTTGAATTTAATCTCAAGCAGATATTGATAACAATTAAGACACAAGGGAAAAAAGGAAATCTATTATTAGATATTCACCAGCTAAAGTTGAAATTGAACATTCTGTGTTTTTTAAACGTATACAAGGTGAAATATATGGGTCCATTCACCAATCATGTGGACCATTCAGATAATATATGATTTTAGTAGATGTATCTATAAAATGGTCATATGTATGTTCATTATGAAGTCGCAATTTGGTATTTACGTGATTGTTTGCTCAAATAATGAGATTAAGAGCATAATTTATGGATTATAAGATAAAAACAGTTTGTCTTGATAATATTGCTGGTGAGTTTACATCTTAGGTTTTATGATTCTTATATAACAACTGAGATCACAGCTAAATAACATGTTTCTCATGTTTATATCCAAAATGGTTTGGTAAAATCATTTATTAAATGTCTATAAGTAATAGATAAATCATTGTTTATAAGAACAAAGCATCATTTGTACGCATCAGGTCAAAAGGTTGTAATAAATTCTCTCTATTATGATTGGCTTATGATCAGAAGCCAAATATTTCTCATCTTAAATTTTTTTTATGTGCGGCTTATATTCTAATTGCTCTACTACAGCGCAAAAATATGAGTCCCCAAATAAAAATGAGAATATATGTTGAATATGAATCTCCTTATATAATTGAATATCTTGCTAGGGTTAAGGGTGTCAACTATGGACCGGAACCGTCAAACCGTACCGGACCGCGCCGCCTAATACCGGACCGTACCGGACCGTTTAAAATTCGGTCCGGTACGGACCGAAACCGAATTTGAAAATTAGGTTCGGTCCGGTTTCTGTTTCAGATGCAAATACCGACGGTACATAACCGAACCGGACCGAATTTCTAGGTATTATTTTAATTTACATTCCAGTTAAGTTTGCCCTTGGTGCGATGATTTCTCATTGTCTGTGACTCTGTCATTCACTCTTCCTCTCGGCGTCTTCGCCTCTTCAGAGTCTCAGACTCTTCAAGTTCGAGTCTTCAGGTTCAGACGTTCAGTCTTCTGTCTAAGTCTAACTTTACAGTTCACTCATCTCTCTGAGACTCTGATTCTCTCATCTCACATCTCTCAATCTCTCATCGTCATCGAGTCATCGTCTTCGTGAGGCATTTTGAGGCTAAAGAGCAGAGATCATGAGGCTGAAGAGCAGAGGAGTTTTGATTTCTTGAGCCGGAACCTGAAGTCGTGAGCCTGAAGGCCCTGAACCAGATCGTAGGTTCGTATGATTTCTTCTTGCTGCTTCTGTTCTTCTTCTTCTTGAGGCTAGATGATTCTACGGTTTCTACCATTTCTGCCTGTTGCAATTTCATAGATTGCAAATTAATAAACTTCATTGAAAACCCAAGGAAGCCTGAATGATTCATGCGATTGATAATAACATGTGGAGAGATTACTCAAATCAAAAGCGGGTAGTTATAACTTCATTTTTATTCTTCTGTATTTAAGTGGGGAATTCTAGCTTTAAACTTCATATATAACATACCTTTGCTTCTTGGTCATCTTCTCTTCTTCTTTTAATTCCCGACTGATGGGGGTCGAGTCTTGATGGGGGTTGGGTTGGATCGTTTTCACAAGTATATAAATGAAGAACAATTATAAATTTAGCAGTTAGGTTTTCTATTTGGACTTTTAGAAGTTCTCTATTTATCTTGTTGTTTCATAATTGAAATGATTCAGTTCTCATTGCAGAACCCAATTTGACTGAAGCGGTAAGGCAATTGGAACCCTTGATGCCTTGCAAGAGTATTTGGACCACAGAGAGCATAATCAAGTAAGGAGGAATTCGGTCAACCCTGTCAAGTTCATTACTTCATTTTTTCGGTCAAGCAGCTCATATATTGTTTATTTGTTTACAATGTTCAGAATCTTCAGATCATTGCTGGGAAAACATAAACAAAAAGCCTTATTCGGTTATTCCCAATTCCCTGCGGAAGTCTAAACAAATTTCAAGTAAGTTTCTCAAGTCAAGATCTTTGTTAAGTGTTAAGAGATGAAAAATTAAGATTTAAGAGTGTTCTGGTTTCTCTTTTAGGGTTAAATTGAATTAAGATTTAGTTTTCCTATATGTATCTTGTCAAATTGAATTTTTGAATATCATGTATCAATGTATGTACTAGCTTGAACAGGAGAATTTTTTCTTTTTTCTATTTGTGTGCCTTGATTAGGGGAATTTTTTCTTTTTCTTTTTCTATTTTTGTGCCTTTTTGTCATAGTTGTTTTAAATTGTTGGTATTGGTGTTGGATGATTGGATCTTGGTTTAATATATTAGTAATACAATATTACATTTATGATTTTTTTGTGTGTTTTAATGACTATTGTTTTTGTTACTCCAACAAGGCACAAGATGAAAAGGGGTGCGTCTGAGGTTGTCAGGTCTCATAATGTTTCTATCTCAAGTCCTTTTGAACCTTCAAGCCCTGAGACCGAAATACCTACTGAGCCACCTAATTTCCATGAGCCTGAAGGAACCCAGGATGATGTTAGACATGCTTCAGAAGTAGAACCAAATCAATCATGCAAAAGGGCCAAGACTAAAACAGCCCTATGTTGGACAAGTAATTGGTTCAAAATGATTGATCCAGATAATGAGAAATGTTTAGATGGAAAGCCTAGAGCAGAATGCACAAAATGTGGGCAATTATTTATGGCTGACCCCCAAAAAAATGGGACTAGTGGTCTTAATAAGCACATGACAAGGTGTCCTAAGGCAAATAATAAGGACATTAATCAAATGATATTGCAACAAAATGGTGGGAATTTGGGGATGAGAAGCTTGAAAATTGATTCTACTGTAGTGCGTGATATGGTCTTGGTATTGATAGTCAAGAACGAACTCCCTCTCAGATTCATAGAGTATCCAGATTTTAGGAAATTGATGCTATATATCTATCCTGATTATACTCCTATTTGTAGGAATACTCTCTTGAGTGATATTCATAGAATCTTTAAGAGGGAGAAAGTTTCTATTAGAGAGATAGTGAAGAACTCATCTGGAAGAGTGTCAATCACAATAGATTTATGGACTTCAATAGCTAATGATGGGTACATGACACTCACTGCTCATTATATTGATAGGTCATGGGTTTTGCATAAGAAGTTGATCAAATTTTCTATATTAATACCTCCACATTCAGGTGCAAATATATGTGAGGCTGTTCATAAGATTCTAATTGAATGGGGAATTGAACAGAAGTTATTTTCAGTGACAATTGACAATGCAAGTTCTAATGATTTGGGGGTTAAGTATCTGAAGACCACATTGAATGCAAAGATGCATTGATATGTAAGGGGTTTTTTTTTCATGTCCGATGTTGTGCCCATATTTTGAACCTTATAGTTCAGGATGGCATCAAATTCATTGATGCATCTGTTCAAAAGATTCGAGATAGTATTAAATATATTAAGAGCTCCCAAGCTAGGAAGATAAAATTTCAAGAATGTTGCGAGCGCTTAGGACTTCGTACCAGTAGGGGCTTGCATGGAGATGTAACTACACGATGGAATTCAACATTCCAAATGCTTAGTGATGCTTCATTTTATAGGCCAGCATTTGAGACTTTGGGACTTTCAGATCCGAGTTACTCATTGAACCCTAGCTTAAAGGAATGGGGAAGGATTGCAAAAATTTTAATATTGTTGAAGCCATTTGATAATGTCACAAAGGTATTGTCGGGTTCATTGTATCCTACTTCAAATCTTTACTTTGCTCATGTGGTGGAAATTTATACAGTTTTGAATGATGGATCACTGTTAGAAGAGTTTATGGGAGATATGTTAAATGCCATGAGACAAAAGTTCAACAAATATTGGAAAAACTACTCCTTGATTTTGTCAGTTGCTATCGTTCTGGATCCCCGATACAAGCTGAGTATTGTTGAGCTTTCATATGAATCAGTTCATTGTGGAGACTCTTTTTTAGTGGAGGATGAGGTTCAGCATGTGAAGGGAGCTTTGGAAAAACTGTATGGAGAGTATGCAAGCATGCCAAAAGATCTAGAGTCTTCTCCTGCTTCTTCTTCTTCTTCTTCTTCTGTTGTGACCGATGAGACCTCATGTAAAATTGTCAAGGTATATTATTATTTATTATGCACTTCTTTGAATTTTTGTCATTGTAGGATATTATTGATATTCATTAGTTTTTATGTTATTTAATGCCTTCTATGTAAATTTTGTAGAAATTTCTTATGCGTAATGCAGTGGAAAAAATTTCAAATGGGAAGTCTGAATTGGAACAATATCTTGATGAGCCACGTAAAAAATGGGTTGCCGATTTTGACATTCTTGCGTATTGGAAGGGAGTTGAAAAGCAGTACCTTGATTTGGCACGAATGGCCCGTGATATATTGGCAATTCCTGTGTCAACAGTTGCATCTGAGTCGGCATTCAGTGCAGGGGGTAGGGTAATCGATAGATATCGAAGTAAGTTGCTCCCTAGTAATGTTGAGGCCCTGGTATGCCTTCGGGATTGGATGTATGATGTGAATTTTGGAGGTAATACTTTTTTTCTTCTTATAATCACCAATTCACCATGCTTATCTCATTAGATTTTTTTCATTCCAATTTATTATTCTTACTATTGCTTCTGTCATTTTATAGCTGAACCGGATCCAGATCAAGATACCGAAGAATTATCTGAAGCATTGCAAAATGTTTTTACCATGTATCCAATTCCAACTTCTACTGAATCGTCCACAATTCCTAGCAACCCAGTGTAAGTTTTTCATTTTAGAAATTTTCTTTATTTAAGCAATTATCCCTTTGACCTTTCTTTATTTGTTACATTTTCTTGCCCTCTTGCTTATTTGGTGGATTGTCTGTCTAAGGAATGTATAAGATCCATTGGCAACTAGCAATAAGTTTATTCTATGTGAATTGTCTGATTGGTTTCTTTTGTTTTTTCTAGGTAGCATAGAAGAATACTGAGGAAGGCAAGATGCTGTCTGATTGGTTTTTTTGGTTGTGGCTTTGAAAGTGTTATGTAGACGGGTAGTAAATTGATGGCTGAACCTTATTTCTTGTTAATTGTAATTTCATTTTAGGTTTGTCTGCTTTTTTGTTATCATCATGACTTCATGTCTTTCTTTATCTAATTCTAGGCTGTGATTTGACAGGCTCTTGAGTGAACTTCAATTCCTTTAGCATGAAGTCAATTTGCAAGACCTTCCAGACCATCAGAGTACCTTGGTGGGTGACACCAGTTAGCCATGTTGCAGCTTCAAAGTCTACTCAGATGTGGCGTGTAAACATGTTAGCAGGAGTTATATCATTTTCCTTAGGGTTTTCAATGCTCATTATGGAACTTGAAGCACTTATAAATGTTGTACTTTCAGTTATTTCTCTTTATATTTCACAGGTTGTGCTTGTTTTAGATTGCTTGCTGCCGGCCTGATTGGCCAAGTTGTGGTTTAGTTCAAGACTAGTTTTCTGCTAGTACCGAATTTTAGATTGCTTTCTGGTTTCTGTTAGTTTGCAATTTGTTAGTTTTCAATTTTTAGATTGCTTTCTGGTTTCTGTTGGTTTGCAATTTGTTAGTTTTCAATTTATCTGCAGACCTAGTAATTCTCATGGTGCAAAAATATTCAATTTATCAGCAGATCTTTTAACGCATGGTGCAAAAAATATTCATGCATTGTACGGTCTGGTGGCTCTCCACTTTCTGTTCTGTAAACAGTAACGTTACTACTACTAATTTGATTATTATTGTATAACGAAACTGTACCGAACCGCGCTAAAAACCGTCTTTTTATACCGATTTTGTAAATACCGAAACCGTACCGTACCGTTTAAATTCGGTACGGTACGGTTCTGGTTCTAGGTATTCAATATTGGTACTGTACCGAAACCGTACCGAATTACCGAAACTGACCGATTGACACCCTTAGCTAGGGTAGAAGATTTATTTAAAGCAAGACTTGCTGATTATTATTTTGATGAATTAATTTTTCCAACATGAGGGGGAGAGAATAAATAGTTGGAAAAATAGATTGATTGGAATACATTATCATTATTTTATTTAGATATTCGCATTGAATAATGTGAACTTGAATTTTAAAAGATAATGTATTCACAAAATATTATGAATCAACTGCCGATTTGCTAACCCTGCTAAGAGTTACTAAATCTCATATTCCAGCTGTAAATGCTCCATATGATTGATGTTCCAACATGACAATTTATCAGTACAGATGAAATTAAAACACGTTTAAAATGTGGAAGATCAATCGGTTATAAAGATAAAATCCTATAAAAAGAAAATGAGCAAATGATCAAGATGGTCATATGATGGAGACAATTAATTATAAAAATCGTGAAGACATAACTTTCTATAAAACCCCAGAAGATGTTCAAGTACCTGAAAATAATAAAGAGATCTCGATTAGTTGTCATTGCAAGAAAAAGATGAAACCGAAAATATAAATTGTCGATAACATTTTTACATATTATGTTATTGTTGAAATAATGCAGTAAGATGAGGATCTTGAACACAAATTTGTTGATGAATGTAAATGAAGAAATGATTGGCCAAAACATAAAGACGCAATTCAAGCAGTATTGAATTCGCTTGAAAAATTAAAGTTTTTTGACCTGTAGTCCAACATCTGAAGGTATAAAGCTAGTGGGGGCACAAATGAGTTTTCGTGCAAAAAATTAAATGAGAAAAAGAATGAAATTGTGATATATAAAGCATAAATTATGGCACAAGAATTTTTGCAGAGGCCTGGCATTGATTACATGGAAACATGTTCTCTTGTGGTGGATGCAATCACCTTCAGATATCTTATTAGTTTGGCAGTATATGAAAATTTTGACATGCGTCTAATGGACATTATTACAGCCTATTTAATGGTTCACTCGAGTGTGAAATATATATAAAAATCCCTGAAGGATTCAAAATGCCTAAAGCACATAAAAATTCTTAAGAAGTTTGTTCAATAATGCTTCAAAGATGATCATGGCATATATGGTATAATATCCTTAGTGGATATTTATTAAATGAAAGGTATAAAAATGATCCAATTTATTATTGTGTCTTTATTAAATGATATGCATAAAATTTTAATAAGCGTATATGTTGATATCATAAGAGCTCCTAAAGAGTTTCCAAAAGCAGTAGATTATTTGAAAAAAGTTGAAATGAAAATCTTGAAAAGACAATGTTTTATCTTGACTTGTAAATTGAGCATTTGACGAATGAAATATTCGTTCATCAATCAACTTATACAGATAATATTTTGAAGCTATTTTATATATATAAAATACATCCATTGAGTACCACAATAGTTGTGAGATCGCTCAATATAAAAAAATATTCATTTCGACCCCAAGAAAATAGTTGAGAATCTCTTGGTCCTGAAGTACCATATCTCAGTGCAATTGGGGCATTAATATATCTTGCTAATAGTATAAGACCGGATATAACATTTTCTGTAAGTTTATTAGCAATGCTTAGTTCTTCTTCAACACGAAGATACTGGAATGATATTAAACATATATTTCAATATCTTTGAGGAATTATTGATATGATGTTATTTTATGAATGTGGATATCAACTTACATGTTATGCAGATAAAGAATATTTATATGATCTACATAAAATTAGATCTCAAATATGCTATTTATTCATAAGTGAATGTTAGCTATTTTATGGCATTCAAAGATTATAGCTGTCACTTCTTCAAATCATGCAGAGAGACAATAATGATTCATGAAATAAGTCGACAATATATTTGGTTAAAAATCAATGATACAACATATTAGAGAATAAAGTTTCTCTTTATTTTATGTAAATCCATATGCCCTTATTTGTAATTTCATATGTCCCCTGATCTATGATGTATGATCTTACAGCTATAAATATATTGACTGGTTCATACTTGTAACCAGTGGTTTCAGCAAATCTAACATGGTATCAGAGCCTTTAGTGACCCCCTGTGGTTTTACGGTTGTAATTTCTTGACTTTTGCCTTTTGTTTTCTTGAAACTTGAACTATCTTGTTTCTTGAACCCTTGCTTCTTCTTCACGTTTTGTTTTGGTTTAAGCATGCGATCTTCAACTAGAAGAAGGATTTTCAATAATATTATATGAAGATAATGCTGCATGTATAGCTCAATTGAAGGAATGATACATCAAAGAAGATAGAACGAAACATATTTCACCAAAATTCTTCTTCATTCATGGTTTTTAATGAAATGGTGAAATCGATGTTCAACAAAATTGTTCAAGTGATAATTTAGCAAATTTATCTACTGAGAAATTGCCTACTTCAAATATTGAGAAACTGGTATATGATATTAGAATGTACATACTCAAAGATACTCAATAATGTTATCATCAGGAGGAGTAAAATACGTGTTGCAATCTTTTTCCCTTAACCAAGAATTTGTCCCATTGGGTTTTCCTGGTAAGGTTTTTAATGAGGCAGCTACCAATACTTATTACTTAGATATATATACTCTTTGTCATTCACTAAGATTTTTCCCACAGGGTTTTTTCTTAGTAAGGTTTAACGAGGTACATTATCTATTGATGGACATCTAAAGGGGAGTGTTATAAATAATATTTATTTATGGATGTTTATTACCCCTAAAAATATTGTACTTTCAATTGAAGATCTCAACTACCTTAGGATGCAATCTTAGTGATTTGCATTCCCATATTATTGAGGATCACAGCCATCTCATTACACAATGTTGGCAGTAAATATTTCCATTCTATGCACTTTCTATCTTGGGCGAAAATCTATCATTTCATATCAAGATTATTTTATTGTGTGTGAGAATCATATATTGTATTTCTTTGTAGACTCTGATATCACCATATCAGATGCTAGTTCCATTATAAATATGTAATGACTAATTCAATAGAAGAGTTGAATTCATCTTGTCTTTCTTCTTTGTATTCAATATATCTTCTTTATTTTATAACATAAACATGATAATACAATTAGTTCAGCATTTAACAATGAGAAGCCATTTCTAGATCACTATAAACTTCTTCTTTGCATTCTTTAGTATTTAGTATTTTATGTGTTTTTTTTTATTGGATTATAAACTTTACAGGGGTGTAGAAGATGTCCATGAACGATGGAGAGACTCTTGCTCCAATGTGTGATATTTTTTCTATTACCTATAGTAAAATGATGTACTTGAGAATTTTTACAGTCAACACTGGAAACATCTTGTCTATAAAATTGTCTCAAATGATACAAAGGAAAGTCTTATTGCTTAGCTTAAGATCATTGGTCACCCTAATTCTTATCACATGGTTAATTCAATCAATTGCCAACTACAATCTCCCAGCTGAGAATTTTAGGTGTAAAAAGTTTTGAGTATTTTATCTAGGAACCACAAAAGCAATTTAAAACCCAAGTTTAAATCCTTAAAGGTGGAAATAAACTCAAGTTAAAGGTGAATATACTAAAATTAATAGATCATATTAGAAACAATACCCAAGACTAAATCCTTAAATTCCTTAGTCAGTTTATTAATGAGGAAAAACCCAAAAGGCACAAGCTATCTTAGGCTTCAAGCAATTATAAAAGGTTAAAAAATCACACTCAAATTTCTTAAACAAAATTTCAAAAGGCATTCACCAACATCTAGATATGGAGTTCTCAATCTAAACCCCTTCTTAATCAACTTCTAAAATTTAAACCAAATGATTTTTCGAGCGAATCCTATTGCAACCAAGTTTAGCATACTCTTCTTAATTTCCTGAAGACTTCGAGTAATTTTCATAGTGCAATTACTTTTCATCCAACCGACAGTTGCTGTGTCATTTACAATGGGAGTTACCTGATTACAAATCCAAAGACGAGAATCAAAACCCTTACAATATGCTTCTCTTTCATTTGTCGAGACAGAAGAGTACCAAGAGAACCTTGCTGAGTACCATGTGGATATCCAACCAAGAAGCTCAAACCACCATTGGGTGGAGTAGGGACTTACAGTTATATATGGGGACAGAGGTCTCAAGGGTAACCAACGTGGGACTATTCACCAAACAACTCAAACTTATGGTTGAGAAGGGTTTCTAAATCCATGCTGAGAGAATGAGCACACAAGCCAGCAGGCCAGTGGCAATTGCTACGAGGTGGGCTACTTTGGGCTTAACTGTCAAGTATTTAAGGACATGGGAGTTGGCCTGAACATAAATGATCATCTGAGAAATTTTATTGATTGAAGATGAAGGAGTTGTTTGTTTGTGGGCCAATTATAGAGTAATACCATTTTGTTTTCTATTATTACAGGATCTATCAACTGCCTAATTTTATCCACAGTAAAATGGGAGTGTCAACCTGTGTGATTAGATACTCTTAATACTATATAACATTCAAGTCAGAAAAGTTCAAGCCAAGAAGATGATTGTCCATAAATTTTCAAATGTAAATGCGATCATCTCAGATATTTAGTAAAACTGACATCTACCGTATATTTTTTGAGAAAACAAAACTAGCTCAGACGTACGTACAGCTTTCCAAATTTGGAATGTATTACTTAAGCATACCATCAAAATTGAATAAAGAGTATTTGCATGTGGAAGTTAAAACATAGAAATGGTTCATCCCCATTTCATTTGGACTAATTGTTTTCAATCATTAGGAAGGATCTAATGGTTTTACACAACCAATTAAATGTATTTTGTTTTACAAGCCAAGATTCAGACCATCACATTCACTCCAAATTTCTAGCATAGCATGCTCTCATTTAGGACTACAATCAATCCAAGTTTGAGAGCCATCTGCTGGTCACCTTGTGTTACATACCAAAGTTTCATACTGAATTAAGTTTCTCTTTGGGTGACCGAAGCCATAGCTCTCAATCCAACCGCCGAAATTATTTGAAACTTCTAACAGTTGCTCACTACAACACACAGGCTTCACTTAAAATTAGACTGGTCATACTTCTGAGTATTGGTTTGGTTCAGATCCTAGACTGATAATATCTGTCCTAAATTCTATATCTTTGTTTTTGGGATTTTTGGGGCTAAGTCATCCTAGATCTTAACCTTACACTACAACCTTTATAGCCTTTTTCTTTAGCTGCTTCATTGTGGATATACAAGTTTGGGTTCTCTTCATTGAACAATATAACTGATGAGACTTCAAATAAGGAAACCGAGAAGAAGAAAATACAATAAAAAGCCCAACATCAAAAATTTCAAATTCAATTATTTAGTAAAATTCAATAGACTAGACTAAAAGTTAGAAACAGAGAGAAGGGTCCATCTAGAGAACCGATAAACGAAAGGATGGGTAATTTTCCATTGAACTATCAGAGTCAATCCGAGGATTCACTTGCCTCCATGTAGCCAAGCAAAAGAAGACAGAAAAAGTAATCATAATCTGCTAATCTGCAAATCTGAATCAAGGAGAGAAGATTTAAAAAGACAAGGCAGGGCACTTCTTAGTTGGAGTTATTGAAGTACAGCAAGTACAGCAGGGCAAACAACTAAACCTCTCTAGCATAATTACTAAACCTCTTTGATTTCCCACAGGGGCAAGGAAATGTGTGAGAGATAGGAGCTGCAATAAAGAATAAGTTTCCCACAGGGGCAGGGATATAATGATTGGTTTACTAAACCTCTCAAATGCATACATTAATATAATGATTCCTCAAAATAAAAAGGTCTCAATCCCAATTCACCAAGGCTGCGTTTGTTTGCAAAGGTGGGGTGGGAAAAAAGAGACAGGGACAAAAAACATATGGGTCCCATGTGTAGTGGGGTGAGGGGAGAAGGAAAGGCAAGGAAAGGAAATGATTTTGTAAAAAAGTGATAGTGGTGGGTCCCATTTTTTACTTTTTCTAACTTCCCCACAAAGTCTCACCAAATATGTGGGGTTTTAAATGGCTTGGGGTGGGAAAGTTGGACTGCCACATCACCAGACAAGTTTCCTTGATTCTCACTTTCCCACCCCAAGCAACCAAACAATCTATCATTTTTGGATTCAAGGGAAAAAGTAAGAAATCTACACTTTTTTCAAGAATTTTCGCACCCCACCTTTATTCTAGCAAACAAACGCAGCCCAATATTTTATGTGTGCCTTCACAAGACCAAAACAAAAGAATATAATGATTTACATTCATCCAAATATATATAATGATTTATACCCCTACCATTTTCCAATATAGGTTCTTCATATGCCTAATGAAGAATCTTGATGATTTCTGCTGCTGGCTTAGTCTGCAACATATTGTAACCTGCTCTATTTGCTACTTTACATTGTATAAAGAGAGATTTGCTAGAATTTGACTTGGAAGCATACCTAAAGATCAGTTTTTACAAGTCTGCATGTCTTGCTGAACTAACAGCAATAGGAGCTACTATCTGAAATGAGTTTCCACTTTCCACCATCTACAAGTTGTAGTTGTTCTGACTCCTTATACTCAGGGGTGGAACTAGGATTCAATAGTGGGGGGGTCCGAATAATAAGTTCAGATTGGGGAAGCACCAATGCTTTTTTGCCACACATATTGTGTGGGCCCTTATAAGACCCATTATGGTCACACCTATGAATTATTTTATTATATTAAGAAATATGCCTACATATATTTTGTGGGGCCCACATATATTGGACAAAAATAGATAAATTATTAATAATGGTATTTTTTTTCAACAAGATATAGGTAAATTAAAGCATCAGTTAAAAAAAAATACACGTGACTTTAACCTTAAAAAATTTGCAACCAAAAAAAAAAAATATTTTAGGTAAGAGATGCAAACCAATGGCAGTTAGTTACCTTACAATTATAGACATTTTATTTACAGTATAAAATCAAATAATAAAAATTACAAAATAAATATGAAAACATAGAATATAAAATCAAATAAAGAATAACATAAAAAATAATTAAAAAAGAAAAATAAATAAATTGAAAAAGAGAAAGAGAATGTGCCGAAGCTTTTTTCCCAAATTTTCCTTAATCCGCACTTATAGAATAAATAAAAAGAAAGAAACCGAAGAGAATAAATAGGAAGAAAAGATGATAAATGAGAGAATAAATAGGGATTCAGGGGTTAATTTCCATTAGAAATGACATTTTGAATATTTAATAATATATTTTTGGGATAATTACTATTGCCCCCTTATACTTTGGTTTTATTACTAATCAAACCTCCTTCTTTATGAAATTACTATTGTCCCCCTCACTTCTAAAGGTATTAAGTGGCTGTTAACATCAAATATGAAATGTCGATTTTGCCTTTAAAATTAAGAAGTAAAAAATATGGCATTACCCTCATTTATAAAAACTATATTGCATGTCAATTATATTCTTAAAATCTTATATTTTATAATTAGTTTTGGATTTGGTGGGACCACATACTTATGATTGTTGAAACTTTCACATTCCACTTAAATTTTTCATAATCACCATGATGGAAGTTTTACAAACAAATTAGAATATTAGATTTAATTGATAACAAATTTGGTAACATACATAATGATCAACATATATTAGGTGATTTTCAATTTTCAGCTTTGAATTAAATTTGATATTTCTTAATATTTTAGTTTCTATTTAATTATATCTTTCCTTTATTTGGTGATTTATTTTTAGAGAAAAAAAATCACATCTTTCCTTTATTTGGTAGTTTCTTTTTAAAAAAGAAAAGTGAAATTAAAGTTAATTTTTTCCTATTAAGGGTAGTATTATAACTTGAAAAAAGAGCAAATAAGTAAAAAGATAATTGCAGGGTTATTTTTGGGATTTTGAAAAAATATATAGATGCCACATCATCAGTAAACTGACGGAGCTTAATGGTAGGGGAGCATTAGTAATTGTTGACAAAGTTAAAGGTTGGAATAGTAATTTTAAAAAGTACAGGAGATAAAGTAGTAATAAAATCAAAGTACAAGGGGGCAACAGTAATTATTCCTATATTTTTTTCAAAATTTTTCCTTAACCCACGTTTATAGAAGGAGAATATATAGGAAGAAAAGATATGAGAGAGAAGAGAGAGGAGAATTAATCGGAATTGAGAAGTTAGTTTCCATTAGAAATGGCATTTTGAATATTTAATAATAATTTTTTTTCAAAAATTTCCCTTAACCCACGTTTTGTAGAAGGAGAATAAATAAGAAGAAAAGATGTGAGAGAGAAGAGAGGGGAGAATAAATAGGGATTGATGATTTATTTTTTAAATAGGGATGACATTTATACTCATTATTTTACCTTTAAAATTTGTTTTCAAATTTTGGGGGGGGGGGGCAAATAGTGAAATTTCACATGTGAGAAGAGAAAAAAGCTGAAAAAATGAAGGAAATTAATATAAAAAATGAAAAAACTAAGCAAATAATAACAAATTTAAAAAATCTGGGAGGGGCATGGCCCCCGGCCCCTTAGTGGGTCCGCCCCTGCTTATACTCTTTATCCATTATACTTAAACCTAGTTAAGAGTTCTCATTTGACGTGAAATTGGCCTCCATAGACACACCGTGTATCCAAGTTTGGTTACCCTGATTCATATAAAGCCATTGATATTACTGTTTTCAGGTCTTATCTTTAGTAATTGGAATTCTGGAAATGTCATTACTTATCAAGGAGATTACTGGTTTCAAAACGTAACTCAAACCATGTATAAACGGGTTTTTCATTTTCTTTATGAAAAAACCTGCAGTTACCAAGCCAAATGCATAGAAATTTGAGGGTTTTTGTGAAATCGAAAGAAAAGGACTTGTACCATTTGTTTGGCTGCAAACTTGAATTAAAGAGTTCTGCGACGAATGCAGCAAATATGTAGCCAAAATAAGTCCTTAAATTTTTATTAAAAAACGTTAGAATGTAAAACCGATAATACTAAATAGATCTCACCTAGATGTTGCAGAAGAAGAAGATGGACAACGGTAGACTCACCTAGATGTTGAACTTGCAATTCACCTCAACAATGTTCAAGGATGAAGTTCGTGTGATAGATGTTGATTTTGAAGAAGAAGAAGCTCAACCTGCAAGTGAACTTGTGATACGGTAGCAGGAGCTCAACGATGGAGCTGAACTTTCCTAGGAATGCCGTGCTGAGCTTCTACCAACACATGGAAGCCTTGAGCCGAGTTGGTTGTAGCGGCTCCTTGCCGCAGACTTGTAAAGAGAATTTGGCGAAGGCCAATTCTGAGGTGGATTGGCTAAAGAAAGCAGCCGAAGAGTCAAAAGAGGAGAATGACCAGGTCATCAACTCTTTGAAAAAGGATTTGGAATTGTCAATCAGTTGTGCTGCTGCTGCGGAACGCGAGGCTAAGAAGTAGAAAAAACTTGCTTCTGAGAGTACTAATAGACTCGAGCTTCAAGCCATGGAGAACGAGCGTATGAAGGAGATGGCAGTTCCCAACAAAGCTGAACATTTTTCACAAGATCTTCGAAAGGACTGCATTCGGAAGTATCTGAACAGCGTTCCCTTCAGCGATCTAATGACTCCATTCAATCTTCAAACCTACCGAGCGGGGCAGAATGATGTCTGGAAAGCTATTCTTGAAGCTGATCCTTCCTTTGACACAACTCCCTTTCAGAGTGTTTGCCACAAGGAAGTCTTTGAGAAGCTTGAGCTGCCTTTTCCCAACTGGGTTTGGGAGGAAGAGGACCCTATTCCAACGGATTCAGACATTGAGAAGTATCTTAATGATTCGCTGCCTCTTCCCGAAGAACCCCCAAAGCCTACCTCAGACAAGGATGCTTCGGCCGAAACTGTTAAAGAACAATAGGAAGCTGTCTTTCTCCCCCCCCTTTTTTTTTGTAAGGGTTGGCCCCCCACGGCCTATTGATAATGAAATAGACATTTGCCTTTTTCCTTCTCGAACTCTTTCACTGATTGCCATAAAGCTCTAATAATACTTGCTCAAAGAATTTTCTTTGTTCCCTTTCGTAAAAATGACGTTTTAGGAAAGAGACAAGCTATTATGTAGAGAGACTTGTACCTTAATTGAAGATGGCGCTCGAGACATCAGAGGAATAAGCTCAGGAGCGTTGATTTGCGTTGATTTAGTTCTTACCGAATCCTTTACGACGCTTGGCACCTTTATCTCTCGACTGTTCTCTCTTCATGACGAAGCTCAAACGTTTCCTCGTATTCGCGTACAAATTGTTCTTCCCAAGAAATTGGGAATACTCTTTTATTTAATACTGGTGCGACGGTTGGTATTTGGTAGTATCCTTGTATCAGGTGCACATCGCTCCACGTGGAAACTAAGGATAGTCTTTAAGTTTAGAATTTGAAGCGATGTTATCTCCTGACCATTGATCCTGCATTTTTTGGAATTCGAAACGTCCCTTCCGTTTTAACCCTTGATTAGGCCTTCAACCGTCACCTCACTCCCTGAGGCTATTTAAGTTCCTCCTGGGTGCTTCATCTTTGTCGTCGCTATCTGCAAGTCGTTCTTGTCTGCTAAATTTGCAAAGTAGTGTTTTGCCTTTGCCGCTTCTGTACTCTCATCCTTTGGTGATGTCTCGATCAGAACCTGAACAAGTGAGTTTTCCCTCTGTTGTTTAGTTTTAGCATGAACCTCTTCTTCTTCCCCTTGAGTAATCTCTACAGTAGTATACTTGGGGCTTACTCATTCCAGAAGTTCCTTGCAGTGTCTGTTCTTCAGAAATCTAGGGTTTTTCCCTTTTCTGCTTTATTTTTGCTTGATCTCTTGTACTGACGATGTTTTCTTTTCCTTTGTAGTGCCTCCAGGAATTAACTTGGATAATATTAGGGCGAAATCTTCCAAGAAGACTGCTCTAGTGCTGACGAAGGTTGTTTCTTGTAAAGTGATTGCTGTTGGTGAATCTTCTAAACGCGGGAGATTGCTGTTGGTGAATCTTCTAAAGTTCAGATTCCCACAGCTTCTGCTGGTGCTTCTCCCGTGTCTCCTTCATTGAGGGAGACCGTTCGGTCTTCCAAGGAGGATGTGGCTCCCTTCGTCGTTGTTTGCACTGCCGAAACCCCTGCTGGCGCTACTCTAGAGTCTCTTCCATGATGAAGACCGTTTGGTCTTCTAAGGATGATATGGTTCCTCCGTTCAACGTTCGGGCTGCTGAACGTGACTCTAGTGCTTGTTTGGCATCCTCCTCCAATCCTCCAGCTGTGGAGGTTTTCGAGGAGGTTGAGGATTCTGCTTCTAGGAAGCGCCCTCGGTTAAATGATGATATGTTCCAACCTTCCTGGTCACTGAAGAGGTCTGACTTGGTGACAAGCGATTTTGACAAGGCACTAGAATGGTGCACGTCTGTCCAAATGTCTGCCGAGAGCATAGCCTTCTCTACAGTCCTGGATAGGGAATTTATTAAGTCCCTGGTGACGTAAGTTCCTCTTCATTGCCTTTCGTTCTGAAGATTTTTTTTCTTCTTTTGCTCTTGACTAACTCTTGAGTTGTTGCAGGAGCCTTGCTGGTAATTTCCACAATCAAGTGGAAGCAACTTTTAGACTCAGTAGACTGAGTGATGAGCTTTCAAGGCTTCGGGAAGAATCCAGAGCCAAAGATGTTGAGATTGCTCGTCTTGGAAACAACGCTTGGGAGGTTGCCTGAGTGAAGAATTTTGAAAACGAGCGTCTTCGTTTGGATTTGGATGGTGCCAGGGAGAAAATCCGATAGTTGGAGCGGGAAGTTGAAAAGCTTTCATCTGGGGCGAAAGGGTCTGGAGCTGTATCAACGCCACAAAGGCAAGCTGTTACCCTTTTGCCCGAGTCCCTTCCAACTGATGTTCGCAGGGCTTGCATCTTCAATTGCGGAGGATTTTGTAGGTTGGAGTTTACAGAATTCTTCGCAATCCCCGAGGAAGAGAAACCAATGATGAGAGGACTCATGTTTCCACGGCCAATAGCCATCATATGTCTTCTCGACTCTGTTCTTCTTGACTCTGTATTGCTTCTGAGAAAGTTGATTCGATCCTGTTTTGGAGTTCTTCACGATCACCGATGATGACTTTCCTTCTTGACCGAACAAAGATTGTATTCCAACACTTGTTATCTCATATGTATATTTGATGTAAAGGTTGGCCCCTTCTGGTCGTTTAAAGGAATAAAGAATTAACTTCATCTTTGAACTTTGTCAGTCACTGAGTCTCTGTTGCAGTAGGTCTTAATTGTTTTAAAACAATGCCTTAGAGAATTCCGTAGAAATTCAATAAGTTTGAGAAGGACTCACTCGGGTTTTAAACCGACGCCTTGTAGAAGGTCCCACACGGGTTTTAAACCGATGCCTTTACTTAAGGATTTCCGGAGAAATTCAATAAGTTTGAGAAGGACTCACTGGGTTCCGGCCGCCTGACTTAGGTTTCCGGAGAAATTCAATAAGTTTGAGAAGGACTCACTCGGATTTTAAACCGACGCCTTGTAGAAGGTCCCACACGGGTTTTAAACCGATGCCTTGTAAAACATCCCACACGGGTTTTAAACCGATGCCTTTACTTAAGGATTTCAGGAGAAATTCAATAAGTTTAAGAAGGACTCACTCGGGTTTTAAACCGACGCCTTGTAGAAGGTCCCACACGGGTTTTAAACCGATGCCTTTTGATTTTGTCGCTGGATCTGATCTTGAATGTTGTGTGTTGCCCCCAATCAAAAGATAGTGTGTTGAAAACTGAGAATTGTATTGATTGAGTTGAATACTGTTACACCATGAATGAAAATGATAATCTCCTCAAGGATAATATTTCTTCAAGTGTCTAGCATTCCACGAACGATCCAGCTCTTTGTTTGTTGTCATGTTCTTCAGCTTATATGCTCCCGAACTGACTGGTTTAAATATGGGCCTTCCCATGAAGGGTCCAAGTTCCTTTGGTGGTGTGGGTCCGAAGCTAAGGTATTCCTTAATACCAAGTCTCCTGCTAGGTATCGAAGACTCTTCACTCGAGAATTATAATGTGACGCTATCCTTCTTTGATAATGTTGAGTGCGTGCTATTGCTTTTGCACGAACTTCATCTAATAAGTCAAGGCTATCTAGCAATCCTTGTTCGTTTGCTTTTTCCTCGAACTCTCTTTCCCGTAGTGTTCCAGCCATTACCTCGATAGGTGCCAATGCTTCAAATCCGTAGGCCAGTTTAAAAGGAGTTCCTCCTGTGGGAGTTCAAACCGTAGTTCGGTAGGCCCACAGAACGTTGTGCAATTCTTCAACCCATAAAGCTTTATCAACTCCGAGTCTCTTCTTTATCCCCTCAAGTAATGTTCAGTTTGTAACCTCCACTTGGCTGTTGCTTTGGGGGTATGCCACTGATGACATACGATGCTCGATTAGATATGTACTGCAAAATTGTTCAAATTGTGGATTATCGAATTGTGTGCCATGATCGGTCACGAGTATTTTTGGCATCCTGAACCGGGAAATGATAGACTTGAGCATGAACTTCCCCACTTTTCTTTAAGTGATGGTTGCCAAAGCACTAGCCTCGACCCATTTGGTGAAGTAATCAATCGCTACTATTAGGTATTCTCTTCCACCGGATGCTTTGGTGAATTTTCCTATGATATCAATTCCCCACATCGCAAAAGGGATGGGATCTAGAATCGAAGTCAAGGTTTCAGCTGGTCTTTTAAATACCGTAGCATGGATTTGACAATTGCTACACCCATGAACATATTCCATAGCAGCTTGCTGGAGCTTCGGCCAATACAAGCCGAACCTTAAGATTTTGTGGGCCAGGGCCCGACCGCCCATGTGAGCCCCACAAATTCCTTCATGAACCTCTGCCAAAGCTATTTCCGATCCTTCGGGACCTAAGCATCTTAAGAGGGGTCCAGCATAGGATCTTCTGTATAGCCTTCCATTCTACATTATGAATCGTGCTGCTCGTACCTTGACTAATCTCGCCTCTTTCGGATCTTCTGGCAACTTATCATCTCTTAGATATTCCACGATCGGATCCATCCAGCATCGTTCAACTTCAATATAGGATACCTCCTTATCCTGGTAACTTGGGAATGTTACTTCCTCTATATAGACCGAAGGGTCTAAATTCTTTTACTTGGCGTTAGCTAGTCTTGATAGTTCATCTGCCATTGTATTTTCTTTTCTTGGGATCTGACATACTTTTAGATTCCTGAATTCTTTCTGCAATGCTTGCATAATCTCTTGATATTTTTGCAATCGGGGTTCTTTGACACCATATTCCCCTTGTACTCGATTGACAATAAGCTGTGAGTCACTAAAAATAGTTACTTCCGCTATCGCCAATGCTTTTGAAAAGCGAAGTCTAGCTATAAGAGCCTCGTACTCTGCTTCATTGTTACTTGCTTCAAACACAAATCTTAATGCATACCGAATAATAAAACCTGTCGGGCTTCTCAAAAGAATTCCTGCCCCTGCGCCTTGTTTATTGCTCGAGCCATCCATGTACACCTCCCACATGGTTGAAATACTAGGCTCGACAATCTCTTCCATTGGTGCAGTTGTTTCTACCACGAAGTCAGCCAATGCTTGGGCTTTAATTTCCGTTCGAGGCTTAAAGCTTACTTGGAACTTGTTGAGCTCGACCGACCAAGCTACCATTCTTGCAGACAAATCAGGTTTACGAAGAACTTTACTAAGAGGAAAAGTTGTAAATACCTCGATTGGATGAGCCTGAAAGTATGGCCGTAGTTTTCTAGCTGCTATCATAAGAGCCAAGGCTTGCTTTTTGATATGGGAATACAGTGTTTCCGCGTCGATTAGTATGTGGCTGACATAATAGATTGGCCACTGCTTTTTATCTTTTTCCCGAACAAGCACCGCGCTTACTGCCGAAGGGGATGTTGCCAAATATAGTTGCAAAATTTCCCCCCTTTCCGGTCGGGACAGTAGCGGTGGTCTTCCTAGTGTTTCCTTTAGATCTTCGAACGCCTTTTGACATTCTTCAGTCCATTTCGCCTCCTTATTGCCCCTCAAATCTTTGAGTGCTTTGAAAAAAGGTAGGCACTTTTCTCTCGACTATGAGATGAACCGGTTCAACGTGGCTACTCTTCCTGTTAAGCATTGCACATCTCGAACAATCTTGGGTGCTTCCATATCGATCAAAGCCTGTATTTTGGCCGGATTAGCCTCAATACCTCTTTGTGATACCATAAAGCCCAGGAACTTGCCCAACGAGACTCTGAAGGTGCACTTTTCCGGATTCAGCTTCATTTGGTACTTCTCCAGTACTGAAAATACCTCTTCTAAATCCTCAATGTGTTTTGACCTCGCAGTGCTCTTCACTAGCATATCATCAACATATGCTTCCACGTTCTTCCCGATCAAGTCTTTAAAAATTTTGTTATCAGCACTCTGATAAGTGGCCCCTGCATTTTTCAGGCCAAACGACATGACTTTGTAATAGAAACTCTCACGATCAGTCATGAAAGCAATAAACTTTTCATCCTCTTTGTTCATGAGGATCTAGTTGTATCCTGAGTATGCATCCATGAAACTCAATGTTTCATATCCTGCTGTGGCATCTATCAACAGATCTATCCTGGGCAACAGATAACAATCCTTTGGGCAAGCCTTGTTGAGATTTGTGTAATCTGTACACATTCTCCACTTTCCATTTGCCTTCTTGACCATCACCAGGTTGGCCAACCAGACTGGGCATTCTATGGGTTCAATGAAACCAGAGTTCTTCAATTTTTCAACCTCACCCCGAATGGCTTCATGCTTTTCTATGGAGAAATTTCTCATCTTTTGAATTACCGGTTTTACCTTCGGATCTATCCAAAGTTTATGTTCTGCAACCTGCTGATCAATTCCCAGCATATCTTCTGCAGACCATGCGAACACATTGATGTTTTGTTGAAGAAAAGACTTCAGCTCCTTCTTGAATTCTTCCAACTACTCAGAGTCGATATAAGTAATTCTTTTTTCATTATCGGAATGCAACTGGATTTGTTCCAACTTCTCGACTGGCTCGGGCCTTTGCATCTCTGCCTTGTCCCGATCGTCTCATACTTCTATTGGTAACTCAGTTACCTTCCTCGAGCCCTCCTTATCCTTCAAATATGCTACATAGCATTGTCGAGATATTCTTTGGTCACAAGAAACCTGACCAATTCCCATTTCCGTCGGAAATTTTATCTTCAGGTGCTTTGTTGAAACTATAGCACCTAACTTTGATAAGGATGGCCTTCCGAGAATGACGTTGTAAGCCGGAAGTTCTCGAACGACCAAGAAATTTACCCGTACAGTAGCCTCTTTGGGGAAGCTTCCAATCGACAGATCTAGCTGTACTGATCCTTCTGCTAATGAGATGATCCCGCAAAGCCATATAAGTGTGTGGATGATGGCTCCATCAAGTCTTCATCCACTTTAAGCTTTTGATAAGCTGCATAAGATAAAAGGTCTGCAGCAGACCCGATGTCAACTAACACCCTATGCACTTCTCGGCGTGCGATCTCTACCTTGATGACTATGGCATCATTGTGAGGTAAACAAACGCCTCTTTCATCTTCCTCACCAAAGGTGATCGAACCCTCACCATTCGGTCTTTTCCGCTTCTGTGTTTCTCCGGTTCCAACAAACTTGGATTTGGCTTTCAGCTTCCGGAGTGACTCAGGTTCGGGACCTCCAGATATTGTTAATATGGGTGATCGAGTGGCATCGATCACTTCCTTACCTTTCTTAGATTTAGGAGCCTCCGTTGGTTGTTCTGGACTAACCGAACGTTCCCTTTTGTTACCTGTGTCTCGCGGTTCCATTCGTCTTCCTCTGATGAAATTGGACAAATGTCCCTGAGATATCAATCTTTCAATATCCGCCTTTAAATGTCTGCAATCATTGGTATAATGACCGTAATCCTTATGGAAATGGCAATACCTTTCCCTATCTTGCTCCCCAGGTTTCGTGGGAAGCCTTGGTGGCCATTTCAAGATATTCTGTCTCTTGATAATGTTTAAGATATCAGCCCGAGGAGTATTTAATGGAGTATAATCACTTTTACCGGGAGATCTTTGCCGCCATGCCTGGTGAGGCTTTCCAACTCGATCACTAACATTCTGCTTTGGCCCCTGCTTGTTCTCAGGGTCCTTCTGTTCTTTTGTAGAGGCTTTATTATCCACCTGGCGTGCATCCAGGATCTCTGTCACCTCTGCCTGATTCTGACATCTTTGCACCAGTTCAACATAAGTGGTAGGCATGTCTTGGAGTAGTAACTCAAAGAGCTGTCGGTTAGTGAGTCCAGTGAACAAAGCAATTTTAGCTACCTTTTCATCTAGATTCTCTATCTCCATTGTGACCCTGTTAAATCTTTTCAGATATTCCCGATTCGATTCACTTTTCCCTTGTTTGATAATGAACAAGGTCTCCTCGGTCTTTTTGATTTGGATTCCACTCTGGAATCATCTTATGAATTTTCGCGCCAATATTTCAAAATCCACGATCCTTCCCGATGAGAGATTCAAAAACCATTTCTGTGCTGCTCCAGTCAAGGATGAACCGAAAACCCTGCAAAGGATTTCATCGTAATTACCCACAACAGCCATAGTCTGCTGATAGTAACTGATATGAGCGGTGGGATCTCCCGAACCATCAAACGTGGAAAAGGTTGGCAAAAGGAAATTGTGAGGTAATTGATATCCGGCTATGGCCTCGGCAAATGGAGTCTTTTGAATAACCGAATAAATATCATCAGTTATTCTCCCTCTCGCCAATTGTCCGAGTTTTTGATTAATATTGGCCAATTCTTGACCAATATGCGCTGATCGATCTCCGACGACACGATCATTCTCCCGAACCACGCGCCTGATAGTTGGTGAGTGAGTTCGTACTCCTGCACCCAACCTCGTATTTGAATCGGTTGTACTTCCTTGCGGTCCTTCAAACCGCTCATCTCTCCTAGGGAGTTCTCCAGTTCTCCTAGGTTCTCTTTCTTGCCTCCGGTTGCCTTCCCGGATATTTTGACCGACATTCTGGTCATCGATCAGTCTTTGCTCCCTTTGTAATGCTCGCTTCCTGCATCACGGTGATCAGGTGCTTGCGGTGCCACCACTTGCCTACAACATGAAGAAAGGTTACATACATATCGTATAGATCTCCCAACTATTAAAAGGAAAACGATCATAGGGAGATTACATGTCAACTAAGTAATAAAAAAAAGGGATAATTACTATTGCCCCCTTGTACTTTGGTTTTATTACTAATCAAACCTCTTTCTTTATAAAATTACTGTTGCCCCCCTCACTTCTAACGGTGTTAAGTGGTTGTTAACATCAAATATGTAATGTCTCTTTTGCCCTTCATTAAAATTAAGAAGTTAAAAAATATAACATTACCCTCATTTTTAGAAACTATATTGAATGTCAATTATATCTTTAAAATCTTATATTTTATAATAAATTTTGGCTTTGGTGGGACCACACACTCTGCACAATGGTTAGCATATATTAGGAAATTTTCAATTTTCAACTTTGAATTACATTTGATATTTCCTAATATTTTAGTTTCTATTTTAAGTTTTATTTAATCACATATTTCCTTTATTCGGCGATTTCTTTTTAGAGAAGAAAAATAAGTCTTTTCTTTAATCGGTAGTTTCTTTTTAGAAAAGAAAAATTAATTTAAAGTTACTTTTTTTCCATAGTTAATTAAGGATAGTATTATAATTTGCAAAGAGTAAATAAATAAAGAGATAATTGTAGGGTTATTTTTGGGTTTTTGAAAAAAATATATAGATGCCACATCATCAGTAAACTAACTGAACTTAACGGAAGGGGGCATTAGTAATTTTAGACAAAGTTAAAGGTTGGATTAGCAATTTTAAAAAGTAGAGGGGATAAAGTAGTAATAAAATCAGAGTACAAGGGGGCAACAATAATTATCCCTAAAAAAAATTAGAAAGTAACCAAAATAGAAACCTAATATGATATAGAAATTTTGAAATATTAACATATATAATAACATAACACAATGGAAGTGTCCTTAAAATGATTAAGCAAGATGTTGCATCACACATCTATATTATTTCATGTTTCATACCATAAACATCATGATCAAAATTGATAACATAGACATTTTTTGATAATTACAACATAGTCATTGATCCACAATTTAGTCCAACTCATTATAAATTAAAATAAAAAAGATAAAAAAAAAATACTATGGTACACCAAATGTTTTTAGACATCAAATGAAATTATAATTTTATATAGAAAGTAACCAAAATAGAAACCTAATTTGATATAGAAAGTTTGAAATATTAAAACATATAATAACATAACACAATGAAAATGTCCTTATAATGATTAAGCAAGATGTTGCATCACATATCTATATTATTTCATGTTTCATACAATAAACATCATGATCATAATTAATATCATAGACATTTTTTTGATAATTACAACATAGTCATTGATACACAATTTAGTCCAACTCATTATAAATTAAAATAAAAAAGATAAAAAAAATAGGGATAATTACTATTGGCCCCATATACTTTGATTTTATTACTATTGTATCCCCTATACTTTTCAAAATTACTAATCCAACCTTTAACTTTGTCTACAATTATTATTGCCCCCCTACCGTTAAGTTCCGTTAGTTTATTGATGATGTGGCATCTTTATATTTTCTTAAAAACCCCAAAATACCCTTATTATCTCTTTACTTATTTACCATTTTGTCAAGTTACAGTAGTACCCTTAATTAAATGTGGAGAAAAAAATAACTATAATCCAGTTTGTCTAAAAAAAGAAACCACCAAATAAAGAAAGAATGATTGAATAAAACTCAAATAGAAATCGAAGAGGAAGAAAAATCGAATTCAATTTGGAAACTGAATATCACCTAAAATATTTTCAAAATAAATGAAGTTTAGTGAAGGTGGGAAACTAAATTGGATTTGGATTTTGCTCATTTCTTTAATTCAAAATAAATGAAGTTTAAGTGAAGGTGGGAAACCAAATTGGATTTGGATTTTGCCCATTTTTTAAATTCAAAATAAATGAAGCTTAGTGAAGGCGGGAAACCCAATCGGATTTAGAGTTTGCCAATTTCTTTAATTCAAAATAAATGAAGTTTAGTGAAGGTGGGAAACTAAATCAGAATTGGATTTTGCCCATTTCATTAGTTCAAAATAAATGAAATTTAGAGTAAAATTGACATTTAATCTGGTTTTTATAAATGGGGTAGCATCGTCTTTTGATTTCTTAATTTTAATGAAGGGCAAATTAGATATTACATATTCAAACTTAATGGTTATTTAACACCGTTATAAAGAAGGGGGGCAACATTAATTTTGTAAAGAACAGGGTTTTATTAGTAATAAAATCAAACTACAGAGGGGCAACAATAATTATCCCAAAAAAATACTATAGTACACCAAATGTTTTTAGACATCAAATGAAATTATAAAATGTTCACCTCAGTTATGTAGGGTGTTACACATATGAAGAAATTCACATAAAACAAAAAGATCAATCATTCTCAAGAAACTGTCTTTCTCTAGCATTTTGATATTATGACGTAATAACATTGGTGTGAACATATTCTTATGATAATCCGATCTATCAGTGGCTGTTGAGATTGGTTTCCATTTATTTGCTAGACAAGATTGTCAAACAAGAGTTATATTGTTCATTTTTACAATGTATCACCAACCTACTTATGTGGGAAGTTGGAGGTCCATGCACTGAAAATCTTCGAACTTGAGGGAGTGTATCAACAGATATTGAGTTTTAGTGCTTGCACCAAATTGGTGCTTGATTATCATATCTTTATTAGCGCAAATCATATCCCTAATCCTTCATCAATCTGTCTTTTATCTTTCTATGTGACAATCTCTTCAATCTGTTGTCAATTCGTTTTCAATTTTTTTGGTGCCTCTACATAGCATGCATCCACGAAAGACTTGCCATCTACAGTCTAGAGCGGATTATTGAGCTTGAGTCCAGTCTTATCCATATATAGATATTACTAGCTTTTTGACATCTACATTAAAGAAGGCTTAGTTATAAGAATAAAAATACAAAGCTCACAGACATACACACACATAAACATGTGCAACAAATCACTCGAGCGAAGACAAACCTATTCTTTAATAGAAGAGGCCACATAACTTTTACTCAGTCCTTCACCAACAACTAAATCAAAGAGAAGGATTGACTTGTTCTTGTAAAGGGAAACTAAGAAATCTTGTAAGCTGCTGAGTGGCATGGGAAAGATCCCTCAAGAGAGAACCTATAACATATCCAAATTTTATTGAAAAAAAGATTGTGTTCCAAATTTAATTGATCCGAACTATCCAAAGATACTAAGATAAGTATAGGGAACTTAAATAAACTTCATTAATTAATATATAGAAATAGATAAAATGTAAAGTGGAGTGTATGTGAATGCCCTAAGTTGCTACCTATGGTTGTAGTAGGCCTAACGTCTTAGATTTTGATTTATCCTCAGAGTTGAAATATACTATGGTTGCGATCAGCTTTGGGATAAATTATAGTAAAATGTGACACATTTTAGCTAAAAAAGATTTAAGTTTTTGGATCCTTATATGGGATAAGATCTTACGTTAGGTACAAGAGATTGTTACAATAAAGAGTATTTTATAATTCATTAATTCTAATTAAATGGTAGCATTTAATTATTAAGTCACTGATGCGTCCAAATTCTGCTCAGCCCTTAGATCTCCTTAGAATGATCTGCAAAACGAAAGCGTCAGATGTGGCCCGACCGCTGGGGTCGGGAGTCCACCTCCGAAGGCTAAGTCAGTCGATGAACTTAATCATAAACGGCTCTGCTAGAAGCACAGAGCTAAGGAATGAATAACTGGAATACGATTTAGATCATAAGCATCTGAGTGTTTACGTCCAAATGTGTGTGTATGGATCCTCCTTTACCTTGTAGGTAGGTGATGTTTATATAGAGTGTACCTTCGAATCTTCTTCGTTGGATGTATTTGAGCCTTCTTCGGATAGTCGTTGGATCCTAACAGTTAGATCCGTTGAGCGATAGACTTCTACTAGTTTGAACTAGTAGAGGACTCCTAGGATAACCTCACGGTTATTTGATGATTATCCCTTCAATAGTGATAAGTGACAGCCACCAAGTTGTGTCTGCCATCATTAGGGTAATTAACCTAATCCATAAGTCGGATTAGGGCGTGCTTGTGGCTGATTTAGTTTTCTTCCTCAGCAAGCTATCTCCTGGACCCGGCTCGCTCGGAAGCGAGTCGATTCTTTTCGTCCCGATCGGAGTCGAAGGTCAAACCAAGCATGAACCAGGTTCGATCATATTTTCTCCACATCACGAGCCCCCCAGACCAAGCGTTCGGTCGATCCCGAGGGCTTGGTTTTTAACTGGGTTCTTCGTCAAGCAATGGTTTTTGCATAACCCACTAAATGTCATGTCATATTTAATGCGGTGGTCACTTTTTCCTCGAGCGTTGTGAGGGCAATGCCACGCGTCCTTTTGCAGTCGAACCATCGTGGCTCACGTAACCCAAGCGACGGTTTCATAATGCCTGTTTTGGATTCGTGAGTTCAAACTTTCAAAACGTCTTCAAATCTCGATCGTCGATGCTGAATTAATCTCGATCGTTCACGTCTTCAAACACTCGTGCGGGTGCTTAAAAGCGGTTCGTTGTCTTCGTAGGTTTCATTCTTCTTGTCTGGAATTTTGAAACCTCGTTGTCTCCTTCGCGCCTTCTCGTTCTCGAGCTTTTTGCCTCATTGAATCAGTAAGTTTACTGATCCCTTTGCAAAGTTAACTTTCTGTCTCTAGGTTTTTCTTTTCTTTTTGTACCATAGTGAGTGGAGGACAGTAGGGTTTCTTCCAAAGCTTCCCTTGTGCCCAGCACCAGTAAGAGTGATAATGGTAACGAGGCCTTTGTTTCCCTTCCCTTCGAGCAGTCGGACAGTGATAATAAAACCCTAACTGCTCTCTGGCGTGACTTCGCAGAAGTTAACTAGAAGAGATTAGAAGGAAAAGCTGGAACTTCTTCTGCCCTTCCTGAGTCTGGACCATCCATGACTCCTAGGGTGACCGCAGAGTCTTCTGGGCAGTCAAAACAAACTTCCAAATCTAGTGGTAGACCTGATTCCGTTGCCTCCTCGTATAAGGAGGAAACTCTTCTTTTGGCCATCCAGGGTTTTGATTTTCCTTCCTCTTACCATCTTAGGGCTCCTAACCCTGATGCCTGGAAAGCGGGGTTCGCTTTCCTTTCTTCAATCTTTTGTTCGCAGCCATCCTGAATCACTGGGACATTTGCCCTGGAATGTTCCTTCCCAATAGCTGGCGTCTCATCGTTGGCTTCTTGGGTTTATGCTTTGAACTTGGCATTACGCCTTCTCTTGCTCTTTTTGTGCATTTTCATCTTCTTTCTATCTCCCATCCTCCCGGTTGGGTTGTGCTTTCCAAGCGCAATAAGACTGAGCTTAATTGGAGGGGCAGCATTCTTGCTAAAGGAACTTGCCCTTCCAATCACAAAGGATGGCGCAAGCGATATTTTTTCTATCGAGCGCCTCAATCAGATCTCAACTTCCCGACCGTCTGGAAACAATATACTTCATACTTTGAGGGTAACCGGGTCCTTCCCTTATCCAAAGAAGACAAAATGGCCGTCAGGAAGATCAAATCAATTCCATGGTATCAAGAGATACATGGATATGAGATGGAATACAACTCCATCCTCCAGTACTTGGGACTGGCTCATCGTGAGCTTCTTAACCATCATCTTTCAATTTTCTAAGAATGATATGCCTTTTTGCAATCTTGATTTTTGTCCTTCTTTGCAGTGCCACCAAGAAAGAACCCTGAAAATCTTCGGGCAAAAGTTGCCAGGGCCGTTGTGACAGCCGAGCAACGGTCGCCTCGAGCCTTGACTGCTGGACAAGTAGCCTCTGTTCCCTCTCCCGACCCTTCCTACAAGGGTATCAGGAACTTGAAGCCAGTGGTTGAGGCTTCGGGAAGAGGGAAAAAACCAATGGTGGAAGAGTCTGATATCCCCTCCGCCGCTCGAACTAAAAGGAAGCACGATTCAGTTGATGCTTCCGCCCCGAAAAAATCCAAAAGGAATAAAGATTGCGAGGAGATCTTCATGCCTCAGTGGACACTGACGCAACTGATAGGGCAACACAAGACCCTGAGAAGGCTGCAGAATGGAGTTCTCTTGGTCTTCTGCCTGCTGATCGTCAGGCCTTTGAAGCCCTGGAAGACGATGCTCTCGTTCGTCAATCCACCAAGTACCGTCTTTCTTGATTTTTCATCAATTGCTTTTCATAATCTCTTATGAGTTCTTCTGATAATCTCCTCGTCCTCAAGAATGCTGTGTTGAGCTTTTACCAACACATGGAGGCATTGAGCCGAGTTGGTCGCAATGGCTCCTTGCTACAGGCCTATGAAGAGAATTTGGCAAAGGCCAATTTTGAAATAGACCGGCTAAAGACAGCAGCCGAAGAGCCGAAGGTGAAGCACAATGAGGAGATGAATTCCTTGAAAAAGGATCTTGACTCTTCATTTGTCCGTGCTATTGCTACCGAACGTGAGGCTAGGAAACAGAAGAAAGCTACTACGTTGTTTGGTGAGAGTCTTGAGCTTAAAGCCATAGAGAACGAACATATACTGAAGATGGCAGTTCCTAGCAAGCCCGAACATATTAAACCAGAGCTTCGAAGGGATTGCGTTCGGAAATACCTGAACAACGTTCCTTTCTCTAACCTGCTGGGCGCCTTCAACCTTCAAGCTTACCGCGTGGGGCAGAATGATGTTTGGGAAAAGATCCTCAAATCTAATCCTTCCTTCGACACAACTCCTTTTCGTGAGGTGTGTCACAAAGAGATCTTTGGGAAGCTTAAGTTGGCCTTCCCTGACTGGGCTTTGAGAGAGGATGATCCTATTCTTGCCGACCCGAATTATGAGGAATATCTTGCTGATTCACCGCCCCTTCCAGATGAAACTTCACAGCCTGCCGCTGAAAAGGATCCTGAGAAAGACGATCTTGAGAGAGACTCCTCGATCGATAATGAGGAAGAGTCTTAGGGAGTCACCTTTTTTTTTTTTTGTAAAGCTTGATCCTCCACAATCAATGAAAAAGAGAACTTTTCCAATGATTGCCTTAATATTTCCTCTTCTTATATCCAAAAGCTTGTTTTGGAAATAAAAATATAAATGATATAAATTATCACTTAACTTCTTGTATCTTGACGAGGGATGACCTTTGGGATATCATGAAGAGGCGTTCGGGAGAGATGTTTCAGCTTCCAGCTTTTGTATATTCTCAACTGCTCCTTCATTTATTACGAAGTCCAAACGTTTCCCTGCCTTTGTGTACCACTCACTTCTCCCAACGAGTTGGAAATATAAATATTATTTAAGTGGTGGCGCGACGGTTGGAGGTATTCTCGTATCAGGTGCATATTTCCACGTGGCTTTTCTCTGACCGTCGATCTTGCTTTTTGAAGTACTCGAAGTGTTTCTTCGATCCGGTCCTTTGGTTGTCTTTGGCTCTCAACCATTGCCTTGCTCCATGAGGCTATTTAAGTTCCTCAAGGGTACTCCTCATTTATCCTGCTATCTGCAAGTTAGATTTGCAAAACAAAACGACATTCCGTCTTCCTTTGCTGCATTCGTACTTTTCGTATTCCAACAATATTTTCGATCAGCATCTGAACAAGTAAGCTTTTACTTTGCCCATGTCACGAATCTCCTCTCCTTCTCCCTGAGTGAACTTCACAGTAGTAATACTTGGGGTTCACTTAATGGGTATTCTGAGTAGTTCATATTTGTTTGAGAACTAGGGTTTTCCCTTTTTCTGTATGTTGTTGGATTTTCGTACTGATACTGCCTTTTCTGTACTTGCAGTGCCTCCCAGAATCGATTTGAACTTTATTAGGGCGAAGTCCTGCAAGAAGACTGTCCCAGTACCGACGCAGGTTGCTGCAAGTGAGGTGATTGCATCTGGTGAATCTTCTAAGCGTAAGGAGACTGTTGTTGGTGAATCATCAGATCAGATTCCCCTAGTTTCTAATGATGCTCCTCCTACGCTCCCTCCGCATGAAGAGATCGTTCGGTCTTCCCAGGAAGATCTTGATCCCTTCATCGCTGCCTGTGCTGTTGATGCCCCTGTTGGAGAAACCATTCGGGATTCTCCGAAGGAGACCCTTCGGACATCTGAGGCAACTATGTTGGCATCTGATGAAGGCGCGGTCCTAGCAGGTGCTGCTTCTATTTCCAACTCTAGTGCTTGTTTGGCATCCTCCTCCTCTCCTTTGGAGCTGGAGGATTTTGCCACCAGGAAGCGCCGCCGGTTGGCGGATGATGTAGCTCATCCTTCTCTTGATGTAGCTCATCCTTCTCGTTCACCGAGGAAGTCTAAATTAGTGTCAAACGAGTTTGACAAGGCGCTGGAGTGGTGCACTGCTGCTCGAATGCCTAGCCAGAGCAGAGTTCTTTCCAAACTTCCAGACGATGACTTTATGAAGTCATTGGTAATGTAAGTTTTTCTTCATAACCTTTTGATTCTGAAGATTATTCTTTTGCTCTTGACTAACTCGGAAGTTATTGCAGAAGTCTCATTGGCAACTTCCACAACCAAGTGGAAGCAGCCTCTAGACTTAAGTAACCGAGTAATGAAGTTTCCAAGCTTCGGGAAGACTCCAAAGCCAAAGATGCTGAAATTGCTCGCCTTAGGAAATTAGCTTGGGAGGTTGCAGGAGAGAAGAATTCTGTGATTGAGCATCTCCGTTCAGATTTGGATGATGCCAGGGAGAAGATCCGGCGGCTGGAACGAGAAGCAGGAAAGTCAGGGGCGAAAGGATCTGAAGCGTTACCCCAAAGGCAAGCTGTCATTCCCTTGCCCGAATCCCTTCCAACTGACGTTCGCAGAGCTTGCATCTTCAAGTATTTGCACAGTAAGCCCTTTGTTGACATGCTGAATGCTTATAACTTGCAGGCATACCGGGATGGCGAAACGAAGTATGGGAATCGATATTAAGGAAAGATCCTCATTTCAACACGACTCCCTACAGCGCTAGTTGTCATCCTGAAGTGTTTGCAAAGCTGGGCCTTCCTCTTCCTGACTGGTCCAAGGGTACGAATGACCCTCTACCTCCAGATCCGGACATCATGCATTATCTCGATGATTCCCCTCCTTATGCTCCTCTCCAAGGATTCAGTTATGAAGAGCTTGCCTTGAATGCAGGTTTGATCAATGATCAGACTTCTTCTGGTCAAGCTGGATAAAGAGTATGGAATTGCAGAGGATTTTGATAACATGCTTTTTCCGACTCTGTTCTTCTTCTTCTTGAATTTGTGTTGCTTCCTGACTCTGTATTACTTCTAGCAAAGTTCTTTCAATCTTGTAACTTCTTGATGATGTCTTTCTCATTTGACCGAGTGAAGATTGTACCCCAACACTTGTTTATATATATGCTGGTTGTAAAGGTTGGCCTCTTCTGGTCGTTTAAAGAAATAAAGAATTGAACTTCATCTTTGAACTTTGCTAGTCACTTGAGTCATTGTTGCAGTAGGTCTTATAATGCCTTTACTTAGAGATTTCCGGAGAAATTCAATAAGTCTGAGAAGGAACTCACTCGGGTTTAAACCGATGCTTTATAAAGGAGAAACAATAAGTCCAGAAGGAACTCACTCGGGTTTTAAACCGATGCCTTGTAGAAGGAACTCACTCGGGTTTTAAACCGATGCCTTTACTTAAAGATTTCCGGAGAAATTCAATAAGTCTGAGAAGGAACTCACTCGGGTTTTAAACCGATGCCTTGTAGAAGGACCACCGGGTTTTAAACCGATGCCTTTACTTAAAGAAATCAATAAGTCAAAGGAACCACCGTAAACCGGCCTGCCACTAAAGATCAAAACAAAGAGAAGGAACACCGGGTTAAACCGAGCGGGGATGATGCCTGTTGTCTTGAGTGTGGTGTATGATGCCCCCCAATCAAAAGATATTTGTTGAAAACCAATAATTGCATTGATTGAGTTGAAATTTGTTACATCATGAACGAAATTGATAATCTTCAAGGATAATATTTTTTCAGATGTCTGGCATTCCACGAACGATCCAACTCTTTATGGGTTGTCATGTTCTTCAGCTTGTAAGCTCCCGAACCGACCGGTTTTATAACCATATATGGTCCTTCCCAAGAAGGGTCCAATTTTCTTTGATGGCGTGGATCTGAAGCTAAGGTATTTCTCAATACCAAATCTCCTGCTAAGTACCGACGATTCTTCACTCGGGTATTATAATGTGACGCTATTCTTCGTTGATAATGTTGAGTTCGTGCTATTGCTTTTGCCCGAACTTCATCCAATAAATCAAGACTATCAAGCAGTCCTTGCTCGTTCGCTTTTTCTTCGAACCTCTCGTCCCGCAATGTTCCCGCCATTACTTCCACAGGTGCCAATGCTTCGGATCCATAAGCCAATTTGAAAGGAGTTTCTCCTGTGGGTGTTCGAACCGTAGTTCGGTAGGCCCACAGTACATTATGCAGTTCTTCGACCCATAAGGCTTTGTCGGCCTCAAGTCTTCTCTTTATTCCCTCAAGTAGCGTTCGGTTAGTAACCTCTACTTGTCCATTGCTTTGGGGGTATGCCACTGATGACATACGATGCTCGATCATGTAAGTTCCACAAAACTGCTCGAATTGTGGACAGTCAAATTGGGTACCATGATCAGTAACGATTATCTTCGGCATCCCAAAGCGATATATGATTGACTCAAGCACAAACTTCTCCACCTTTCTTTCAGTGATTGTTGCCAGGGCGCTGGCCTCAACCCATTTAGTGAAATAGTCAATTGCTACTATCAGATATTCTCTTCCGCCTGACGCCTTGGTGAATTTGCCCATGATATCGATTCCCCACATCGCAAAAGGGATGGGATCTAGAATTGACGTCATGGTTTCCGCTGGGCGTTTGGATATACTGTAGCATGAACTTGACAATTGCTACACCGGCGAACATATTCCATAGCAGCTTGTTGGATCTTAGGCCAATATAACCCAAGTCTCAGGATTTTGTGTGCCAGGGCTCGTCCACCCATGTGAGCGCCACAAATTCCTTCATGTACCTCGGCCAGAGCCGACTCCGCTCCTTCGGGACCTAGACATCTCAGAAGGGGTCCAGAATAAGATCTTTTGTACAACCTTCCATTTTGCATAATGAACCTTGCCGATCGTACTCTGACTAATCTTGCCTCTTTTGGATCCTCCGGTAGTTTATCATCTCTCAGGTATTCAACTATTGGATCCATCCAGCAACGCTCTGCTTCAATGTAGGAAATTTCTTTCTCGTGATAACTCGGAAATGTTATCTCTTCAATGTAGACCGAAGGGTCTAAATTTTTCTCTTTGGCATTGGCTAATCGGGATAGCTCATCTGCCACTGTGTTTTCTGTCCTTGGAATCTGACATACCTTCAAATTCCTGAATTCTTTTTGCAATGCTTGCACAATCTCTCGATATTTTTGTAAGCGAGGTTCTTTAATACCATACTCACCCTGAAGTTGATTGACAATAAGCTGAGAGTCATTATAAATAGTTACATCTGCTGCTGCCAATGCTTTTGACAATCTGAGTCCAGCTATCAAGGCTTCATATTCTGCTTCATTATTGCTAGCTTCGAATGCAAATCTCAATGCATATCGAATGATAAATCTTGTTGGACTCTTCAAAAGAATTCCATCCCCTGCTCCGTCTTTATTACTCGAACCATCCACATATACTTCCCAAATGGTTGGTATAGTGGGTTCTTCAACAATGTTCTCCATTGGTGCAGTAGTTTCTACTACAAAATCGGCTAGTGCCTGAGCTTTGATTGCCGTTCTAGGCTTAAAGCTTACTTGGAACTCACTGAGTTCAACCGACCAAGCCACCATCCTTCCAGACAAATCAGGTTTACGAAGAACTTTACTAAGAGGGAAAGTTGTAAATACCTCTATTGAGTGAGCCTGAAAGTATGGCCGTAGCTTCCTAGCTGCTGTCATGAGAGCTAGAGCCTGCTTCTCGATCTGAGAATACCGTGTCTCCGCATCAAGTAACACATGGCTGACATAATAAATAGGCCATTGCCTCTTATCCTTTTCCCGAACGAGTACCGCACTGACTGCCGAAAGGGATGCTGCTAAATATAGCTGTAAGACTTCTCCCCTTTCGGGTCGGGATAAAAGCGGTGGTCTTCCCAATGTTTCCTTTAATTCTTCGAAAGCTTTCTGGCACTCTTCAGTCCAATTCGCTTCCTTGCTGCCCCTCAAATCTTTAAGTGCCTTAAAAAATGGTAGACACTTTTCTCCAGATTTTGAGATGAAACGGTTCAGAGCGGCTATTCTCCCCGTCAAGCATTGCACATCCCGAACAGTTTTTGGGGCTTCCATATCAATTAAAGCTTGTATTTTGGCTGGATTAGCCTCAATACCTCTTTGTGATACCATGAAGCCCAAGAATTTGCCTGAAGATACTCCAAAGGCGCATTTCTCCGGATTCAACTTCATTTGATATTTTCGCAATACCGAGAATACTTCTGTTAAATCCGCGATATGCTTTGCCCTTGCAATGCTTTTTACCAGCATATCATCAACATGAGCCTCGACATTTTTCCCGATTAGGTCTTTGAATATCTTGTTGACGGCCCTCTGATATGTAGCTCCTGCATTTTTCAGGCCAAACGACATGACTTTATAATAAAAGCTTTCACTATCAGTCATGAAAGCCGTAAACTTTTCATCCTCCTTATTCATGAGGATCTGATTATACCCTGAGTAGGCATCCATGAAACTCAAAGTTTCATATCCTGCAATTGCATCTATCAAGAGGTCAATCCTGGGTAACAGATAGCAATCTTTAGGACAAGCCTTGTTGAGGTCTGTGTAATCTGTACACATCCTCCACTTCCCATTTGCCTTCTTGACCATTACCACATTGGCTAACTAGGTTGGGCATTCAATCGGTTCAATGAAACGAACTCTTCGTTTTTCAACTTCGCCCCGAACGGCTTCGTACTTTTCTATGGAGGAATTTCTCCTTTTTTGGATAACTGGTTTCACCTTTGGATCTATCCGAGTTTATGCCCTCGCAACATTCCGATCGATTCTTGGCATGTCTTGGCGGACCATGCGAATACGTCACTATTTTGTTGAAGAAAAGACTTCAACTCTCCTTTGAACTCTTCCTGCTCTTCGATCCGATATAAGTAGTCCTTTCTGTATTATCAGTAAACAACTGGATTTGCTCCAGCCTTTCTACTGGCTTGGGCCTTTGCATTTCTGCTTCTTCCCGATCATCCCGTACTTCGATTGGTAGGGCAGTCACCTTCCTTGGGCCCTCCTTGTCCTTCAAATAGGCAACATAGCATTGCCGAGAGATCCTTTGGTCGATGAAACTTGACCAATTCCCATCTCTCGTTGGGAATTTTATCTTCAGGTGCTTTGTAGAAACAATAGCACCTAGCTTGGACAAAGATGGCCGCCCGAGGATAACATTGTAGGCCGGAAGTTCCCGAACCACCAAAAAATTTATTCGGACGGTAGCTTCCTTGGGAAAACTCCCAATCGATAGGTCCAACTGGACAGATCCCTCCGCTATTGCGAACGATCCCGCAAAGCCATATAAATGTGTGGATGATGGCTCCATCAAGTCTTCATCCACCTTAAGCTTCTGATACACCTCATAAGATATTAGGTCCGCAGCAGACCCTGTATCAACTAAAACTCTATGTACTTCTCGGTGCGCGATCTCTACCTTGATGACTATGGCATCATCATGAGGTAAACAAACGCCTCTTTCATCTTCTTCGCCAAAGGTGATAGAATCTTCACCATTTGGCCTCTTATGCTTCTGCGTTTCTCCGGTTCCAACAAATTTAGATTTTGTTTTCAACCTCCGGAGTGATTCGGGTTCGGGGCCTCCAAATATTGTAAGGATCGGTGACCGAGTAGCATCAATCACCTCCTTACCTTTTTTAGACCTCGGAGCCTCCTTTGGTTGTTCTGAACTAACCGAACGGTCCCTTTTGGGGCCAGCCTCACGTGGCTCCTCTCTTCTCTTATTAACAAAATTGGACAAATGTCCCTGAGATATTAATCTCTCAATATCTGCCTTCAAATGACGACAATCATTGGTATAATGACCGTAATCCTTGTGGAAACGACAATATTTTTCTCGATCCTGTTGCTCTCCAGGTTTTAAAGGAATCTTTGGAGGCCACTTCAAGATATTTTGCTTTTTAATGATATTCAAAATATCAGCCCGAGGAGTATTTAATGGAGTATACTCACTTTTACCGGGAGATCTCTGCCGCCATGCCTGAGGCTTTCCAACTCGATCGCGAACATTCTGCTTTGGCTTCTGCTTGTTCTCAGGAGCCTTTTGTTCTTTGGTGGAGGCTTTATTGTCCCCCTGGCGTGCATCTAAGATTTCCGTGACTTCCGCCTGCTTTTGGCATCTCTGTACCAACTCAGCATAAGTTGTAGGCATATCTTGAAGTAATAACTCCAAGAGTCTTCGGTTAGTGAGTCCAGTGAACAAAGCAGTTTTAGCTACTTGCTCATCTAGATTCTCTATCTCCATTGTAACTCTATTGAATCTTTTCAGATATTCTCGGATCGATTCGCTCTTCCCTTGTCTTATAGTAAACAAGGTTTCCTCGGTCTTTTTGATCTGGATTCCACTATGGAATCGCCCTATGAATTTGCGTGCCAACTCATCGAAGTTTACGATCCTTCCTGATGGGAGGTTCGAAAACCATTTCTGTGCCGCTCCGGTTAAAGATGAACCAAAAACCCTGCAGAGAATTTCATCAGAATTACCTGCAACTGCCATAGTTTACTGCCGATAATAACCAATGTGGGCCGTAGGATCTCCAGAGCCATCGAAAGTGGAAAAAGTTGGCAAACGGAAATTGTGAGGAAACTGGTATCCCGCAATTGGCTCGGCAAATGGAGTCTTTCGAATAACTGAATAGATATCATCAGTTATCCTTCCTCTAGCCAATTGTCCCAGCTTCTGATTAATATTGGCCAATTCCTGACCAATATGTGTTGAATGATCTTCTGCAATACGATCACGACCTCGAACAAAACGATCATCATGAACTACTCGATCATCACGAACAACCCGATCATCACGAACAACTCGATCATCACGAACAGCCCGATCATCATGAACAGCTCGTCTAACAGTTGGTTAGTGAGTTCTCACTCCTGTAACCAACCTCGTATTCGAATCGGTTGTACTTCCTTGCGGTCTGTCAAACCGATCGTCCCACCTAGGTAGATCGTCGACTCTCCTAGGCACTCGGTCACCTTCACGAAAGTTCTGACCGATATTCTGATCTTCAATCAATCTCTGATCCCGTGGCAATACACGCCTCCCTGCATCGCGATGATCAGGTTCTTGTGGTAATACCACTCGTTTGGTTAGCACACGAAGTCCTTGACTTACTTCCAAAAGTTGGACTTTCAATTGATCCAATTGATTTTGGTGTCTCTGGAGGATTGTGTCCCCCTTGACCGCCATCTACTTTGAGAGGTGGTAAACTTCCCTGAGGAATATCTAGATTGTTTACTCCAGGGATTTGGACACCAATATCGTGTTGTGCAGCGGCTGCTGCTGTTGATCTAGTCACTATAGCTTTCTGAATCGGATTCCCACAGACGGCGCCAAATGATGTGTCCAAATTATGCTCAGCCCTTAGATCTCCTTAGAATGACTTGCAAAACGAAAGCGTCAGATGTGGTCCGATCGCTGGGGTCGGGAGTCCACCTCCAAAGGCTAAGTCAGTCGATGAACTTAATCATAAACGGCTCTGCTAGAAGCACAGAGCTAAGAAATGAATAACTGGAATACGATTTAGATCATAAGCATCTGAGTGTTTACGTCCAAATGTGTGTGTATGGATCCTCCTTACCTTGTAGGTAGGTGATGTTTATATAGAGTGTACCTTCGAATCTTCTTCGTTGGATGTATTTGAGCATTCTTTGGATAGTCGTTGGATCCTAACAGTTAGATCCGTTGAGCGATAGACTTCTACTAGTTTGAACTAGTAGAGGACTCTTAGGATAACCTCACGGTTATTTGATGATTATCCCTTCCATAGTGATAAGTGACAGCCGCCAAGTTGTGTTTGCTATCATTAGGGTAATTAACCTAATCCATAAGTCAGATTAGGGCGTGCTTGTGGCTGATTTAGTTTTCTTCCTCAGCAAGCTATCTCCTAGACCCGGCCACTTAGTTAGGGAACCCTTACAACCCTTTAGCCACCCTCCACTCCTTGGCTTAGAGATATTTGCTCTATAGCTTTAGTCTCTCCACCTTAATAAATGGATCTCTAGCAAAAAAGAAAAGAAAAGTGATCTTTTGAAAGAAAATCCGACTATATTATATATATATATATATATATATTTTTTGGGAGAAAAGGAGACTTTATATTAATAGAAATAAATAGAATACAAACAATAATACAGGATTAGGTTCTAAAGAACCTATGAGCAGGCAAAGAGAGAGGATCCAACAAAATTTCTTGGTCCGACATTGACAATCCGGCTAAAAAATCTGCGCACCTATTAGTCTCCCTAACACCATGCACCAAAATATACTCCTGAAACAAAGATCTCAAGTGAAGAATATCCTCAACAATGTGTAGTATCCCCCAATGTGGGCGGTAAGTACCTAGTAAAGTCCTAATTGCCACTTCGGAGTCTGAATGCACCAAAACCTTATTACATCCATATTGCTGCGCAAATTGCAAGCCACACCGAATTGCAAGCATCTTAGAATGAAAAACACCCACATTAGCACAGCCACCAGAACAAGCAAAAATAACATCACCTCTGCAATTTTGAGCCATAGCACCATACCCTCCAATATGTCCCAAGAGAGAACCGTCACAGTTGATCAGGATCCAACCCCATGGCGGTGGTAACCAATAATGAACATAACTCTTAACCTAGGCAAAAGAAACCGAAATACCCCAACTAGAGAAGAATTGTCTCTGTCTTGGGCAATCCTCCACCACTAGCTTTGCAAATTGAAACCGTAATCGGGTCATCTTGGCCACTAAGTAAAAGATGTCAAGGTCACTCCGAGAGCCCTTTTGAAAGGTACGATTAATCCTTTCTTGTCACAAAAAGTAAATCATGGTAACAAAGCTGAATTGTCTCACATCATTCAAGCTATTGGATCCCCTGAAATGCTCAATGCACCATTGCAAGGCGTCTGCCCACGAGAGAGGACCAGGATCCTTGAGCCCATGAAGGATCATGAGACGGCTCCAAACACCAAATGAGAAAGGACAGGAGAAGAAGATATGAGCATGCGATTCTCCTACCAATTGGCATAATGAGCAAGTTGGGTCAATATTCTTACCCCATGAGATTAATCGGTCCTTGGTAGGAAGGCGCTCAAGGCAGGCTAGCCAAGCAACAAAAGCGAACCGTTTTGGATTTTTAGAAGACCAAATCACATTATACCAACCCACTTCTTCACTTGCTTGACGAAGCATACTATAAGCCGAACTAATAGTGAAATCACCTGAAGAACTGGCTGTCCACACTGGCTTATCCCCCTCCAAACGACGAAATATGGGCGTCTTAGAAATTTCAGGCCACTTGTCACGAATCACAGGATCATTTACCTCTCCATTCCACATTTCATGATCACCTATCAAGTCTGAAACGCAAGAATGAGGCTCCCTGCCAACCGCAGTAGACACCAACAACCCAGGGCTATAAAGTGGACCCGATTCCAACCATGGATCAAACCAAGTTGATATGGTGGATCCGTCATGCACTAAGTATCGAATCTTATGAATAATCAGAGATCTAACCTTCAATATGGCCCGAAGTGAGAAAGAACATTGACTCGGCAGAGGAAGGGACCAAATAGTGTTCTTCTTCAACCATCTATGTCGAACAAAGGTTTGCCACAGAGATGGCGAATTCATGCATATGAGTCAAATTTGCTTCGCCAAGGCTGCCAAATTCCAATTGGAAATATCCTTGATGCCCAAGCCACCTTCCTTAAAAGGTCTGCAGATCTTTTGCCAAGAAACTTTAATTGACCCACTTTCTCTAGCACCCCACCATAAGAAGCGAGCCATGGATCATTCCAAGGACTGCACCACCATTTGAGGTAACTTAAAACACTGCACCCAATATCCAATAATGCCGTAAAGGATAGATTTAATCAATGTCAACCGCCCCGCATAAGATAAAGATTTTGCCCTTCAAGCATTCAGCCTACCCTCCACCTTGGCAATAAGAGATGCAAAGTCCGCTGGAGTAGGATGCTTCGAAGTAAGAGGAATACCAAGATAACGAACAGGCAAGACACCAATTGGAAACTTGAGTGATTGTTGAAAGACTTCCTGAATCGGTTGGGGAGTATTGGAGAAAAAGATTGTTGATTTATCCGTGTTCACTGAAAGACCCGATTTTGTTGAGAAGTCGCTCAAGACCCTGTCAAGACATGTCATATTTGCATCAGAGGATCTACCAAATATAAATAAATCATCAGCAAAGCATATAGTAGTAATTTTTGGCTTTTCACAAAATTGATGATACTTGAATTCACCTGAGCAAGCAGCCACAGATAGAGAGTCAGTAAACACTTGAAGCACCAAATTAAACAAAGTTGGGGAAAGAGGGCATCCTTGCCGAAGACCCCTGTTCACTGTAAAGCAGGGGGGTTGAGCACCATTTAAAAACACCACATATTGAGGATTTGTTACCAACTGAACCACCCAATTTATGAAAATAGGAAGAAATTGCATACGAAGAAGCAATGTGAAAAGAAAACTCCACTGCACAGAGTCATAAGCCTTTCGGAGATCCACCTTTGCAGCGAAACGAGGCATGCCCGAATGAAGGTGATATCCCTAAAGGAGCTCCTGGCACACCAAAATATTGTCTGTGATATGCCTACCTTCTGTAAAAGCAGTCTGGTTTTCCCCAACCAGCCTGGGAATCATTGACTTGAGTCTGTTAGATATGAGCTTGGCTATAAATCTGTATAGTAATGAACTCACCGCAATGGGTTGGTAATCATTGAAAGAATTTTGGATCTCCCCTTTGGGAATCAAGGTAAGTTTAGAAAGCCTTACTTGATTAGGGAGAAAAGGCCTATGAAAAAAAAATCAAGAATGGCATGATAGAGATCATCACCAATAATAGGCCATGCTTTCTTGAAAAAATAAGCGCCAAAACCATCTGTGCCAGGGGAACTGTGATTGTTTGCATCGAAGACCACCTTTTGAACTTCTTCTCGAGTAAAAGGCCGAATAAGATTGCTTTGTTCCATAAAATCAAGGTGCCGATCAATGGGTAAAGTTAGATCGGTGCAAACTACCTGAGGGGTCCCCATGCCTTGTTCTTCAAAGTAACCAGCAGCTTCATTCCTGATCTCCACCTCATCTGTCAACCAATCACCCCTTCGATTTTGAATTGAATTAATGCGGTTTCTGGCCCGGCGAGCTTTGACACAATTGTGAAAGAAAGCAGAGTTATCATCAGCCTCTTGTAACCACTTAGCCTTAGCCTGCTGCTTCAATTCAGACTCACGAACATGCATGAGATGTTGGAGGTGGGTCGAGGCCGTACGAGACCGGAGGGAAAGGCCATCATTATCCACAACACCATCTAACTGAATTTGCAAAGCTTCAACCTCCTTCTCCAAAACTGTGATTTGAGAATCAAGATTATGGTAGTGTCTCCGATGCCAGGACTTGAAAACTTCTTTGACAGCTTTTAACTTCTGAATGAGAACCCATATTGGTTTGCCTTGAATATTCTACTTCCAAACATTTTCAACTAACACGAGAAAATCCTCATGATCCGCCCAATGATTCCAAAAATAGAACTGACGACCACGCCTATTGCCAGCTTCGCCCAAAGAAACTACCATGGAACAATGATCTGAAACTCCTAGGGGATGGAAGTGAGCAAAAGAAGAAGGGAATTTTGCCAACCAAACCTGGTTCACCAAAACCCAATCCAGTTTAGAAGTCTTTCTATTTGCACCGATGAAATTATTACACCAAGTGAAAAAGGCCCCTGTAAACTTTAGATCCGCTAGTCCATTGCTACAAATGCATTGAGACAAAGGCATGATCATATTTTCTGTCACAGGACTGCCGCCATGCTTCTCTGAAGGATGCAACACAATGTTAAAGTCTCCTAGATTAATCCAAGGGACTTCAATTACTGAGCCCAAAGTTGATAAATCTGCCCATAACATCTCTCTTTCAGAAGCTTCATTAGAGCCATAAATGATTGAGGCTTCAAAAGTACAATCCGACCCCTTCTTGGTGACTCTAACATGAATAACTTGACTAGAGGTGAATATAGGTAAAACATCAATAATAGAGTCATCCCAAAACACCCAAATACGGCAGCCTTCCGTATTTTGTAAATTATGTAAAACCCTCCACCTATCTCCGAAAGTACCTAAAGCAACATCAAGGTTAACCGCCTTGACTCGAGTTTCTAAAAGCCCAAAAAAAGTGAGCTGATGCTTTGTAGCCCACTCACATATAGAAACCCTCTTAGCCACATTGTTTAAGCCGCGGGTATTCCACGCACCAAGCTTCATCATCATAAAATTTAGAATAAGAGAAGAAAGAAAAGCACTCAGTCCCTCCGAATCTGGGCTTCTATCCCTGAACCAAGATGGAGCACCCACAGGTTGTCTATGCTCCACACCATCATCCACCACTTGGTCTTGCTTCTCTTGAAAATCATCATCAAAGTGCAAAGGTTGGAACCGGTTCGCATTTACCTTACCAGCCGAGCTCTTTTGTTTAATAGAAGACTTACCCCGAACCGCATTGACATCCAATTGAATGGGCTGTCTAGACCCGTCACTCACACCTGGGTTAGTAATTGGTAATTGCATGCATGATGTCGTCGTAGCCGTTGAAGGTGGAATGGACCCCAAATTGTCAATTGGTAAATTTTCAAAAATAGGATTCAAACCCATAAATACCCGATTACCATGATTGATAGCCAAAGAATCATCCCCAATCCTCACGGGATTTGTACCCATAGCTGCCAAATTAACTTGATTATTATATATAGGGGGAGAATCTTCTCCTTGGTCAACCATAGCATTTAAAGAAAGGGTGTCAATCACCTTATTGGCATTACCATTCTCATGAGAAGTTTCCAATTCAGCAGCATGTAATACATTCTCTTTAAGAAAGTCACGACCATCTTGATTCCCATACTCCCCATTTATCACCATGAGATCCTCAGCATCCAAGGTGACATCATCAGATTTCGAATTTAACACTGATATCGCAATGTTGCCAAGATTGTTGGACTGTACAGCTGGTCCACCCAGAGGCTTATTCTCCAACGGTTTCTTCCCCGACTCAGGGCGTTTTTTCTTTTTACCCTTGTTTTTCCGACGACTGCAGGTTGTTTGCCACCCCCCAGAATCTTCATGAGCAGGCACATGGGAACCATTCACCGAGTCTTGCAGGCGGGGTTGTGCTAGCTGCCAATGGGCATGAGACATCATTGTGACCAAACACCTTGCATCGAGTACACACTGGCGGAGCCCATTCATAAATAACACACTGCTTTCGAATGTTACCACCCTTCTCGCGAACGGCTACGTAATCCGGCAAGCCATGAGTAGCATCCATCAGCACACAGAACCTCGCATATGAAACCCATTCTCGGCGTGCCGTACATTTATCCATGCAGATCGGGGTTCCCAAGACACTACCAATTGTGCAAAGCAGTTTGTTGCTCCATAAATCAAGAGGCAGTCCATAAAGCCTAACCCACACAGGGAGAGTTTTTTCATCTTGTCTGTCCATAGGTACATCATGTGACCAAGGTCTAAGAATGAGAGTATCTAGATCCGAAGCTCCATGGACCCTCATCAAGGACTTCTTGACTTAACTCCACGTTCTGAAACAGAAACATAAAAATACCATTCGTAGAAGCAAAGACTTCTACATTACCTCTATTCCCCCATGTCTCCTTAGCAAACTTACACATACTGGTGAATGATGGTGGAGGGCCGAAAACATAACCCACCAAAGCTGCTTCCCACTGCTCACATTCATCAATGATATCACCGATGTCATACTCAGCGATCAGTTCACCTTGATCTTGTATTGGTGGCACGTAGTGCATAGAGGTAGCAGCATTCCTGGCGCCATGACTATGAAGAAGACTAGCCCATGTTCCGCTTCTAACATTGCTGGGAGCCGAGGGTAGCGGATGCGGGGGGGGCGCGGGGGGGGAGTCCCCCCCCAACCAAAAAAAAAAATTTTCTTCTTTTTGTTTTTTTCTTTTTCCTCCCCATGTATCTAATCTTTTCTTCTTTTCTCTTCTCTCTCTCCCTCTCTTTTTATTTTTTTTTTTTTTTTCTTTTCCTTCTTTTTTCCCCCCCCCCCCCCCCCCCCTTTCTTCTCTCCCCCCCTATTTAAATCAGATTCCAGGGAATCATGACTCCAATTAAATTAATCGTTTGGTTACAAATTGAGTCGGATTGAGTCAGATTCCAAGAATCACCTGGATTCTTCATTTTACGCCAAAAATTAGAATCACCTGGAAACCACCTCAAGAGGTGGTTTCCAAAGAGACTCACCGTTACTGTAGCTAGGTATAAATATCGATAATTCTTACGGAGTCATCCAAATCGTGAAAAAATTTCTCCAGGCCCTTCTGCGACTCTTCCGTTTCGTCGTCTTCCTGAGTTATCGTTGTCGTCGTCCAAGGTTCCTTGAGCTCTCGTCGTCGTCGTCGTCTTCCTTGAGCATAATCAGTTGTTGTCTTTGTTGAGCTCCAGTAGTCGTCTTTGTTGAGCTCCAGCTTCTGCTACTCTTCCGTTCGTTGTCGTCTGTCTTTGTTGAACTCCAGTAGCTTCGATTTGGGCTTCCTACGGTTGCAGAGTGTTGTCGTCTTCTTCGTTGAGCTTCAGCAGCTTCGATTTTTTGCAGACCGTCGTCTTCTTTCAGCCAGTAACTTCGATTTGGTGAAACTATTTTGCAGACCATCGTCGTCTGAGTTCTGGTGGTTCGTTGAGCTTCGATTTGGCTTCACACCCATTTCTGCAAAAAAAGGTAACATCTGTATTCGATGCCTTCACTGCAATGGTATGAAACCTCTGGTTTTCTGAAGCATTTGCTTAGGTATGAGACCTCTGGTTTTCTGTTGCGGGGGTTTCGATTTGGCTTCACACCCATGAGTCATCTCTTTCAGGCAAACATACACATACAACGACATTGTGTTTTATGTGTCACTCCGCTCTCTGAATGCAACCAAATTTCAAATAAATTATTCTCCTCTCCTTTCTCATTCTTAGTTTCATTTTGGTGGATTTTCTTTCCATTGAACTATTGATCTGAAAGTTGCTCGTTATACAAGTTCAGATTCCCCTTTACCTGTATTCTGCATTTATTTCTTATATGTGCTATTAGAGCTCAGCTTTCGAAATGGATAGATTGATCTGAATCCTCCAATTTCATATCGTCATATCATCATTTCCACCAAAATTGTGCGTGTGCCTTGCACATTGTAGTTGGTTAGCTTAAGTTGTTCAATTGTATCAACAGTTGGGTGGAAGTCTATCTGTCCTTAAGGATCTGTCTGAGACAGAAAGGTTTTTCAGTCTATATAATAAATGTAAGGCTGCAGAGCTCGATATGATTGAATCAATTGAAGTTATTAGGTGCTCTTTAGCCTAAGAATCTGTCTGAGACAGTGGAAGTGGGAAACCCTAAGCCTGAGATAGGTCTTCTTCTTTTTATGTTCTACTGCCAACAGCGATATCAAGTACTTATTGGCAAGATCTGGTACCTGATTTCAGCAACAAACATTGTCCTTTCATGACTCAAAAAATTCCTGATAATGGGTAATCAGAATTCTGAGTTTATACCTCCTGTGCATCCACTGTTTTGGTATAATCTTGGCATATAGCTGATCTTCGATTAAATGAAAAACCTATGGCAGTTCGCTTTGAAACATTGGGAGCATAAGCCCAACCTAGGACCCCTGTTCATCCACAGTTTGGGGCTTTTTGGTTTCCAGTTTGTGAGTTACTCAAGATTCTCTCTTTTCTCAGTTTCCTCTATTACAGAATTTGGGTTTTCAGGATTACTTCCAGTCCAGAATTTGGTTTGTTTTTGGAACCCTAGTGCTGTAATATAAATCATTGACCTAGAGGTCTGTCCTAAATTCCAGACAAATTTATTGGGTGCATTTAATTTGAGCTTTACCGTTCCTTAGATCCACCCATGAGATCACTCTAACCCAATTTGATCCTTAACTACTTTATCTGATCATTCCCATTTTTGCATGGGTTCATTAAAATTCTCCTAGTATTCATTGCTTAATATGTGCGAAGTGTACGATTGCCATTTCTGTCATGAGCTGTTAATTTGTATGATTTGTGTACCTTTAATGGCTGTTAAGTTATTTCTAAATCATACTTGCTGAAAGCTTTTATATTGCTTCTTTAATTAGAGAGTGTTTATGTGTTTGAGATCTCCACACCCCCCATGGATGCTACATTGTGATAAAAACTCCACATTTGAAATGTTGTTACTGATATAAAATTATTTTTGACACGCTTGGTCTGCTTTTGTATTTACTGGTAGGATCAAGCTTCCCTTTGGTTCCAAAAAGATTGTACCAATCGGGTGCAGGGCTATGATTGGGCAAGTTGCAGTTGGAGGCAGGACTGAGAAACCCATGCTCAAGGCTGGAAATGCATACCACATATTCTTGTTTTTCATATATCCTTGTAGCTACCTTCAGGATTTTTTTCCTTCGAAGTTTTGTAGTAAGAGGATTCAGTTAGTTTTGATATTGCCTTGAGACCTCAAGTAATGTTAATGGTGCATTATCATTTGAGATTATTTTAGTGTTATATACTGGTATTTTTTATAAACATTGTCCACTGAACGATTTTCCTTTTGAATTGCTTACTTTTTTGATCATGCGTTGTTTTTGCAGTTTGCTGCTGGGATGTGGCTGATTGAAATGCTTTGATCTATCTTGTGGATGACAAGTAGTTGATCTAATCCATGTTGTCAAGTGGTGAGTTGGTTCCTCTTCAATATTCCATCAAAACTAAGTGGTATTTTTCTGCTCCAGTGAATTTAAATGAAGGTCTACACGCATATGGCAACTTATGTATAGTTCATGGTTGAACTGAACACAGTGGATTTATGGGTTTTTGGGCTTTTTTTGGGTAGTTCATTTCAGATCATTTCCATGGGATATTCTAAGTCTAATAATTTTTTGAAAGCCATTCCGAATTGTTTCCAAGCAGCTTTAGATCATGTCCTTTCACAAGTCCAACTCACAGAAATCTAATGCAATGCACAAGAAATTAAGAGTTCTTCTCAAACCTTGTAATGGGACTTGGCTGATATGTGGAATTCCTGACTTATTGGAATCCTAAACAACACCCAAACTGTTGTTATTAGGCCTTTTAAGATGGATTTTTTGTTGCATTGGTTTATCAACTTAGCTACATTCAATGTATACTGTATAGTTCTACCCACAGATGTTTATCATGGATGAAGAAAATGCAATCAGAAACGAGAAGTTTCAATACTAACTAGTGCAACTGGCTAAACAATATCCCTGTAGGAAGGAAAAAGCATCCATCAATTTTTAGGGAAAACTGGGTACTCCATTTGTCCTTGGCATATGTTTGACATTTAATTATCTAGTTTTGTGCATTCTGAATTGAAGCCTAATTCCCCTCCCCCCTTGCTTACTTCTTATAATTCATGCTTAAATGGCACTGTATTCATTCTGAAATGAAGCCTAATCCCCCCCCCCCTTCTAGTAATCATGTTTCAATGTGAGGTGTGATGGATAATATGAACTTAAGGCCTGATTTTATGCTGCATGCATCAATTATTTGTTCATTCCCTTTATTCCTGTTATGGGTAAATTATTATCAGAAATTTGATAATCAAAATGCGTGCTTGATATGGGTATTTTGTATTCCAGTTAGGGGTCACCTACCTTCTAGGATTAACAGGTAAAAACAAATCATGATTATTTCTCTTCAGCACTTCCAATTGGGTTATGAAAACTTGAAATTTTATCTAAATTTTAAGCCTCATCTATCTAGCTATTTTATTTACTGGTTTTCCCATTGCAGGATCTCCATCACTTTCAGAAAGTAAGCTGCTATTCAAATTCAAGATTGGCAATAGATAATTTGGCTCTTTCCAGATTACAGAGCTCATAGTTGGGTAGCCTAGCAGTTGGCCTTGTTGGAGGGCCTCTTTCACTCAGATCTTGCAGTAGCCAGAGCCTCATTCATGGGGTGCTCTTCTTCTGTCATTTTTTTTAATAAGATCATCTGATTAGAAATCCAACCATTGGCCTGTAGATGGATCAGAATTTGAACTGTTGTAAAACATAGTGGTAGAGAAGGTCCAATTTTGAATTCTAGCCATCCATTGTTATCAATTTTGTACTTTCTGAATTTATCAAGTTAAGAGTTATGTTTAGCCAATGTCCAGGTTCCATCTTGGTCTTTTATCTTCTTTGTGCTCCTGTGTGACTTGGGGCTGCCTCAAATTATGCATGCATGTTCTCTAGTGAATTCTGGCGCCCTTTCTATGAAGTTACCTTCTTCACCAATTCATTTAATCCCCAATACTCATTAAATGAAATTCAAGGCAAAAATGGATCTATTGATTTAGAGATTGACCTTGAAAATAGTTGAAGAGATGGGCTTCCTTGTACAATGGTTCAATCGTATACAGTTGGATAAGGAAAGTTATAAGGACATACATTAAAGTTTTAAACATCATCATAAATTAAAGGGTTTTGCTTGATTGATGAAAAGGGTATTTAGGTCATCTATAGGCCCTTAAATGGTAGCTATGGAATTTAAAGAAAAATAAAGGCATAATACAAAACTCACATGAGTTAAACACTAATAAATGATCAAGTGTTTGATTATTTTACCTAGACTTTGATTCCATTTAATTTCACTTCCTTCGCTTCTCTGCACACTCGCTGCGATGCCAATAACAAAGTATGGACTCTAGATTTATAGCCAATGGCAGGTTGCCTATAAATGGAAAGAGATCCAAGAGGTTGATATTAGTCAGGTTGCATGAATGAAATCCTAATTAAACTGGGTATTCGTCAGACCTCATATCTTCAATTATAGGACCATGCAACATTGGACCCGATACGTCAAGTTGTTGTTGGTGGTGGTTTGTTTAATTTGGTACTCTCATAAAGTTTTGGTCTTGCCATGTTTTATATTATGTAGTTACACTTATATAAAATTATATATTACTCTTAACAGGGGAAAAAAAAATTAATCCAAATTAAAGGAAAAAATTGTCATCTCAGTAGCTCTCAACCCAGTAATAAATGGTTGTTCAAAGTGATTCAGGTTGAATTTACTCACAGAATTAGGGTAACCAAATAGTTTTTCAAACAGATTCACTTTCAGAATCAAAGTAACCAAACAGTTTTTTTGACAGATTCACTTTCAAGAATCAGGGTAACCAAATGGTTTTTCAGACAGATTCACTTTCTAGAATCAGGGTAACCAGACAGTTTTTTTTACGAATATGATTCTATAAAACAAAAACCCCAGACTCATGATTCTCTTGGAAGAGGGTAGGAAAGGGGGAAAAAAGCACCCCACTAATAAAAAAAAAAAAATATTATTTTAAAAATAAAAAAATGTAGAAAAAAAAAAAAAAATATTTTATTATAAAATAAAAAATAAAATAAAAAAAAAAAATATTTTAAAATAAAAAAAAAAAAAAAAAAAAACTATATCCCATTTTTTCGGAAGTTTTCTCACTCTCTTTGTATTTGTGTATTTGCATGATATGATAATTATGTGTCAACATGTATAATGACATGTGAAGAACAATTGATTGAGATTATTTATAGGGTAACCCGGTAATCAACCTACAATTCAACTATGACATCACAAAAACGTAGGACATGCAACAAAAGGAAGGGGCATGAACTCTAGGAAAGGCCGTAGGCATGTGTTTACAACCAAAAGTAAATTGTTCCTTGTTAGAAGGGAGGAATGTATAATATTGGAGAGGATCCTTCAACATGAGGGAGGATCAATAAGAAACACTTAGACTGGGATTGGATAATTTGTAAGTTTCATAGCCAGACAAAATATCTAAAACTAAGTGCTCCTCCCTTTTTAGACCCCTTATCATTGATCAATTGTTTCTAATATTATGGTGTGATAATATTGGTGCAACATATTTATATGATAATCTGATCTTTTGTTAAGATTGGCTTCCGTTCATTTCCTATAAAAGATTTTCAAAGACAAGTTATGTATTTTATTCATCTGTATGATGTATCACTCACCCACTTCTATGAGAAGTTAAAGATCGATGCACTGAAAGTCCTTGAACTTGAGGAGGTCTATCAACCAATATTGAGTTATATTGCTTATACGAGAATCGATACTTGATTATCATAGCTTTAAGGGAAAATCATGTCCTTAATGCCAGCTTACGTGCACCTTAACTACATCCTCAGGGGAGTTATATATAATTAATATAGGTGAGGCTTCACCCCTGGCCCCGAGGGATTCGAACTTTGACCTCTTATGTGGAAGCATTGTTCTTTTGCCTGATTGAGCCACCTCTTGGGTTTAAACAGATTGTACCTTGTCTACATATATTTTAGGACCCCACATCTGTGAACCAATTACTTAGTAGTTTTTGTCATTTGCACAATAACGAGGGTTATTTATGAAAATAAAAATATGAAGTGATTGGCTCATAGGTGTACAAGAAAATTGATCTAGAGTGAGGGCAAACCTATTGTAGAATACAAGAGGCCACATCACCATTATTTATTCCTTCACCAACCACTAAGTTAAAGAGAAGGATTGACACCTTCTTGTGAAGGGAAAATTTCAAGGACAACCCAAGATAAATGATGAAAAGCAGAGATATCCCAAAAGTATGCGAAATTGATAATGATCTCCAAAATTCTCTCTAAATTCACACAATAGTATATCCATTATAAAATTCTATTAAAATCTCTCTTAAATTGAACTTGATTTCTTGAAACTTTATATTGTTGCCATTACTAAAACATAATCTTATATTTAATCTTCTTTCTTCCTCATGATCAATTTCTTCTTCTTTCTCCCTCTGTTTTCCTCTAACCAACTCAAGGTTCTAGTGGAAAAAAGGGTGTGACTACTAATTTGAAGTGCTACAACCCCTTCAAAATTTATTACTTTATCTAAAGTGCTACAATTCCTTCTATTACTAAACTTTGCTCTTTGTGAGTAAATTTACACGTGATAATGATGTTTATGTGGAATTTCATCCAAGTTCTTGCTTTGTGAAAGATTTCAAAACAAGGACTGTTCTACTTCAAGGATCAATTGAAGCTAACCTTTATTGTGTCCACCCACCATCCGTATCTCTTTTTGTTCATCTCAGCGAACATTTGTTTCAAGAAGTGTGGCATGATTGATTAGGGCATCCGTCGAAAAGAACTTTGGATTCTCTCTTATACAAGTTTTGGCCTACACCAACCTTCATCCACTTCACTAGTTTTGCATGTCCCATGCTAGATGGAAAAATCGCATAAATTACTTTTCCAGATTAATAAATCAAGGGTTGTATCTCCATTCTAGTTATTGTATTTTGATATTTAGGGTCCCTCTCCGTCACCATCTACATAGGGTTATAGTTATTATATTTCTTTTTTGGATGATTATAATAATTTACATGGCTTTTTCCACTTGTACGTCATTATGATGCAACTTCAATATTCAAACATTCTATTGTTAAGTAGTCAATGTCTTTAATTTCAAGATTCAAGTTTTCAATCAGATGGTCCCAAGGAATATAAATATTTTGATCATTTTTTAAAGAGAGTGATATATCTCATCAGTACTAATGCCCACACACTTTTGAACAGAATGGGAGAGTGGAATGGATGCATAGACATATAGTAGAAACATGCCTCACTCTTATGGCTTGTGCTCCAGTCCCCTTTATTTTATGGCCAGCCGCATTTGAAACAACCGACTTCTTAATCAACAGAATGCCCACACCGATACTTGGGAATAAATCTCCATTTCGGGTGTTATATCACAAAGATCCAAATCTTTCATTTCTCAGAATCTTTGGATGTGTATGTTTTCCTTGGTTACGACCTTATAACAAAAACAAGCTCCAATATCGCTCCAGGTAATGTATTTTTCTTGGATACAACAACTCCATAAGGAGTATGTATGTTATGATCCAACTCTTGGCCGATCCTACATTTCTAGACATGTAGTTTTTTGATAAAACCGAGTTGGGTATTTATAAATTTTGGCATTTGTCTTGTCTGTGTGTTTGAAATATTTTGGAAAAATAAAGACAATGTCCTAACTGCCAAGTGGCATTAGAAAGATCCCTATTCAAAAGCGAATCTGTAACATATGCATCTAACTACTCCAAATATTATTTAAAAAAAATAAATTCCTGCAATGTCACAGCTCATGCCTCAGCTTTGTTCGGTGGTGACGAATCATGATACAAACTAAAGCTTCAGCATGGTTAATGCCACTAGAATTCATTCTTTTATGATTTTGGGTTGAACTCTTCACTATTAATTGAGCTCCCGACATCTCTCTCAACACAGAAACCCACTTTCCAATCTTACCATAAGGAGGGAAAGAATCCCAAGTGGTAAGAAACAGGTTTGAGGTTTCCATGGATTCAACCAAGCAGCAGTTGCAGTATGATGATGAAGAAGCTTGTTTATATGCAATGCAACTCGCAAGCTCTTCAGTTCTTCCCATGGTCTTGAGATCGATTGTTGAGCTCGGAGTTTTCAAGATCATTGATAAAGCAGGTCCAGGAGCTGAAATGTCACCTTCTGAGATTGCTTCTCAGCTTGGAGCACAAAACCCAGATGCTCCTGTTATGATTGATCGTGCCCTTCGACTCTTAGCTAGTTATTTAGTTGTCACTTGTTCACTGAAGACGCATGAAGATGGCAAGGTTGAGAGGGTTTATGGACCAGCTCCGATCTGCAAGCTTTTCCTTAAAAATGAAGAGAAGGGATCGTTGGAGATGTTGATGCTTATGCATCAAGACAAGGTCACCATGCAGGGCTGGTACAGATGAATTCAACTTCCTGATCTTATTATTTTTTTATTTTCATTTTTATGTTTTTGTTTGATTTTATTTTAAATATAATTAATCTTTCCCATTTATTTGGGAGCCTAAATCACCTTCCCATGCGGAGAGAACATTATTCTCTCCTACTCTTTTGAACAATTCATAGTGATGGGGTCCACCTGTAAATATTAAAAAAAACAGAGGCAAAATTTTCAGTGTGGTTTTGTGCAAGGGCCCCAACCTCTACTGTGTGGTTCAAAGGTGTCATTTTCTCCTCAGACCGGGAGCTGATCCGAACTCTTGATTTGGCTATTAATGACATTGACCATCGCATTTCATGTTTAGGGGGAGTTTAATATTTATTTTCTTTAATTAAATAATGTCCAACATAAATCCTATATATCTTTAATAATAATATATTGTTTTGCTGACCTTTGATTAAGAAAGAGAGATGCTAGTAAATTATACCCCAGATGCAAACATTCTCCTATGATGATTATGGCTAAGGACATGCTAATGATATTATTATTATTGTTAATATTAGAGCAAATTATATATATACATCCTATGAATTTGTAAATTATAGTACTTTTGCATTCCTTAGAATTTAGTCTATTATGTTTATATTGCATAATTTGAAATATTAAATTAACCATGCTTCTATTGTTAAAATAATGAGGTTGAGCCACCTATCATGTTCTCAAAACTCTTATATGCCCTCTTTTATTTTGAATCTTTTTTAATTTTTAGGAAAAAAATAAAGAAGACGGGTGTGTGGAGAGAAGCCATGATTGAAGTTGAATTACTTTTCGAATTTTTCACTTATAAGAAGTTCGAACAAAGATAAATGTCTTTCTTTTTTATTAAATTTAAAACTAACCGATATAATAGAATAATATTCAAGGATACCAAACTTAATAATATACTCTTATTATTAATATAAGGAAAGTAATAATCATGCTAATTTCATTGAAGATCATTAAGAGTATTAGATAAACATTTTCTGTGTATTAAATATATCTTTTAAAATGTTCTTTTTATTGTAGGTTCCATATGAAAGAAGCCATTCTTGGAGGTGGAATCCCATTTAACAAAGAATTTGGAATGACAGCATTTGAATATCAAGGTGTAGATCCAAGATTCAATGTTCTTTTCAATGAGGCAATGAAAGGCCAAACCACCATTACCATGAATAAACTTCTTGAGACATACAAAGGGTTCGAAGGCCTGAACTCAGTAGTAGATGTTGGTGGTGGATTTGCAGTTGCCCTTAGAATGATTACTTCCAAGTATCCATCAATCAAGGGTATTAACTTTGATTTGCCCTATGTTGTTGCAGAAGCACCATCATATCCTGGTATTATTCGTGTTGTTATCAGCATTATCTTCTGTGTCCAGTTTATTTTATATGGTTGCTTTTACATTACACAATGGGTGAGATCCCAGGTAAGAGCAGAATGATAGATTTATTGTCTTTTGTTTGATGGATTTGCAACTTATTTCGACGACCAGGTGTGGAGCATGTTGGGGGAAGCATGCTTGATAGTGTTCCCAAAGGAGATGCCATCTTTATGAAAGTGAGTTCTCTGGTTATGAGTCTTCATACATTTTTAAAAGAAATTGAATAAAAAGAAAATCAAATAGAAACAACTGCCTAGTGCAAGTGGTGAGATGAATTGAAATCCTCTACCATCGAGATAGAGGTTACTAATACACACCATGGATGAGACTTATCTTTGAACAATGTTTCACCAAAAAAAAAATCTCTGAACAATGACAAGGAAGACTTCTCATGGATGTATTTCCTAATTATGTAGAGGCAGTAAGATCAACCCCATCTTCCCCCTGAAACATCCTTTGGGCCCACAGGCCCAAATGATGATGACACAGAAGAGAAAACAAAAAAATTGAAACCCTCCCCTAAACGTATGGTAAAAATAGCATCAACTTTAATGTAATAGCTGGCATATTGATTTATTGTAATTGTTTCTGTATGAAATATCAGTCGATATTGCATGACTGGAGTGACGAACATTGCTTACGAATTCTGAAGAACTGCTACGAAGCATTACCAGAAGGTGGAAAAGTGATAATAGTTGATGCAATTCTTTCAGAAGCTGCAGAAACTAATCGTGTAGCTCGAGCTAGATATCAAATTGACAATTTAATGATGATGGTAAATCCTGGAGGAAAAGAAAGAACTGAGAAAGAATTTAAAGAACTTGCCAAGGCAACTGGATTTCGTAGTTGTCAAGTGGTTTGCCCTGTAATTAGCCTTTGTGCCATCGAATACATAAAGTAAGCCATGAATGCCAGTTTTCCTTTGATTCAAATAAGCACGGATTTCTTGCTTGGAATGAGCACTTATTGCTCTTGCTAGAATGAGGACTTATTGCTCGGTTGTATTATTTTTGATTATCAGGTGATCCCTTTAGTGTCATTTTTGGCCAATAGTTTCACAGCTGGTGAGATCATACTCCCCGTAATGCAATCTTGTATCTTTTTCATTCCGACGAAAACATTCTCTCTCTCTCTCTCTCTCTCTCTCTCTCTCTCTCTCTCTCTCTCTCTCTCTCTCTCTCTCTCTCTCTCTCTCTCTCATTTTTACGTCAAAGTTATTTTTTTGATAGAATAAAAAGATATTAATAATTATCAGAACAAGTACATCGGATATCCATGATTACTTACTGCAGTTAAGAGTCCTATCCTGTCCATATTTATAGGTAGCATCTAAAGCAATATTAGTAAAGATACTAAGGTGAGTTGGGGTTTTAAAACTACAAAATGTGATAGAAGATAATTTGTTCTTTAGATCCACTAGTGTTGGAATAAGATGAAGCGGCCAATATGAAGTTGTTAATTTGCTTTTAGCTTCTGGTTCGGTGCACCAAATAGCCCAAGGATGTTTGTTCTTCTTTGTGCATTGGTGAACTCCTTCCAAGATTTCCATTAGCATTGCTTCCGAGGTCTTGCCAAAATCCATTGTTCCTGTAAGAATAAACTCAACATTTCCATCTTCTATCAGCCCCACATCCCAACCTGTACTATTTATGAGTTTGTTATAAACCCCACCACATAATAGTAAAGGTGAGTGGTTTTTGGTTAAGTAATACCTAAATTTACAGAAACATGTTTTTTGTGGTGCATGAGATGGAACGAGGGCATGGGTTTTCTTAGGTGTTTTATTAAGTTCCTCAATCCATTTATTAATGTTAATTAACAGCAAGTGAGGGTTGAGTTTATGTTTGGTGAACATCACCAAGTTCCTTTCCCTCCAAATAAAACAGCATGTTACGACAAATACAGAAAAAACCACTGGGTTGTTTGTCCATCGAGACCAAAATTAAAAAGAAAAGTATTGCACAAATGCAAGATTGACTCTTGGGAAAAGAGATCTATTCTGAGTCCTAGCGGTCTCGCCGCCAAAATTCTCTTTTTCCATTTGCACAAAATGAATACATGCTAGAGAGTCTCTACCTTATCTTCGCAAAGTTCAAAAATATTGTGCACCTCTATCCATTGAGATAAAATAGATCTAACTGGTAAACATGCATTCACGAGATGCCAAAATAAATGTTTAAATTTCGGATGGAGTGATAGTTTCAGAAAAAATTCCACCAGGGTGTGAAAGTGTTGTAAGTTGTGGGGTATTTGTTTTCTATCAACACTTGTCCGGCCAACTTGGCCGAGAACTCGCCATTTGCTGAAAGAAGAGACACCCAAAAATCTTCAGAATTGTTAAGAACTAAGTGATGACAAAAGGAATTTGAGAGGTTAAAGTTGGAAAGGTATTCCCCGTTGGTTTGAATGTTGATTACTATCTCTACCACCGTAGTATTTGGGGCCCAGATCTCAGTGTTGGGATATTCTTTGATAACACTTTTTGTATTGGGCAACTAGGGATCAAACTAGAAGCAGGAGGTTTCTTTACCATTACCCACTTGCTTTCTTACCATACTTTCTAGACTTGTGAGGATAATGCATAGGCTTCTACAGGGCCAAGAACCTCCTATTTTTCCTCACTTTGGGGTTAAAATACTACAGTTGGGGAAGTATTTTTACGTTAAAGTTACAGGTTGTGTTGAACTCACAAGCACGAGGTTGCCCAAGTAATATAGAAGTAAGAGGGACGTCGTTTCCACAGGAAAGAGTCAAATTGCGTACCAACTTAAAAAAAACACATTATTATCTAGTGATCAAAAGTGAGAATTACGTATTGATTATACTAACAAAATCATGAATGAAAATACTAAGCAAATCAATTAACAAAAATACTTGAGTTTCGATTTCACCAAACATGTAATAAATTATCAAGCCCTCCCCTTGTAACAATCAATTTACTCTCAACCCTTGTTGATAGAATTACTAAATTAGATCATCCCACCTATTACTCCTGAGGATCCCTAACACACTAGAACCCTTTTACCTTGTACACATAGAAGATCAATTCAATGCTTTGCATGAAACATGAATCCCCAAACAATGTCGAACAAACCGTTTAACCTATTAAGCGTTAGATGTAATTTATCATTCTTCAACTTTATATCTAATACCTATTCTCCATTGGTACATGTAAGAATTCATACCACAAAATTCATGAATGGCACATATATTTAGACATTTAGAACAAAATTGAAGAAAGTGAAGAGTAGAGGATTGTATTGCATGAAAGAGAGAAATCAATTAATTAATTCATGTAAGGATCCATCTACACTCCAGCAGGAGAAGTTAGAATATCATAGAAGAAGAAGAAGAAGAAGAAGAAGAAGAAGAAGATTAAGAAGAAGCAGTTAAGAGGAACATCACTCTAGACTAAAAGACTGAGGAAGAAGCTCCAGCTGTTCTCTCTCCAAGTTCGCCCAAGGCAGCTACTCCTCCAGGTCTTCTCTCTCTAGAATTCACCCCCCTCTGTATCCTCTGAAATTCATACTGGCTGATGGACTTTCCTTCCCTTTTATAAAGTGATTCCCTAGATTACATAGAATAGGATTGGTTGACTCAATCTAATACAAATATTCTCCGAATTCCAAATCTAACTGACTAAGAAAACTACTGGTCTATTTAGTAATTTGCATTTGAATATTAGTGGAACCTCTCTTTTTGGAAATTAAAAGTATAATTTTGAGTAGAAATCCATGTGGGAAGATAAAAAGGGGAAACTCTTTATATGTTATGGTTCCTTAGGATTCTCTTGGCCAAGTTTCTTCAAATACCCATAATGCCCCTGCAAAATTGGTTGGTGAGGTGTCCACTTTTAGTTGTTGTTGAAGGAGTCCAATTGCTGAGGTGATTCTTCATATGCACAAATAATTAATCTGAATTAGGATTTGCTAGGAAATATATAAAATTACCACAATTACAAAAAATTAGGGGAAGAATACCATATATTCATTTACATGCAATATTAGGGTAAAATGATCCAAAAAAATTGTGAACACATCAAAATATAGCCAATTAACTAGTCAAAATAATATACATGGAATGAACCTATCAAGTTACCCCAAACATAAACGTCTGCTAGTCCTCGAGCAAACATCAAAATCAGACAAACCCTCATCTTAATTTAATGTTCAATCTTAGTCAAGTTCAACCATAATTCAAAAATGATATAAAATGAGCTAATCAAGAGATGAGTATGCATATCAAAAAATCCAAACATTGACCCTCGTGTGTAGACCTTAATTGTGAAATCCTCAGGATTTTTGACCCTTTAGCCCATGGTTTCAGGACCGCAAACTCGGAGCTTGAGTAGACAACTGTGGACCATTCAAGTCAAGCCTGAAAAGTTCAGAAATGGACCCCGTGGAAGTGGATGACCTTGTAGAAGTCTCGGCCACTCTATTAGAGTTTAAGAGCAGAGAGAAGATCCGTCAAAAAGGCTTAAAAAGAAGACTTTGGCACATCCGAAAACCGATGGAGGAAGGCTCAAATGTCAAGGTAAAATACACCATTGATTAGGCCTTGAAATGACCTGTTTACCCATCCAAGAATCACCGAGATCGGCACTAGCATAAGAGAGATAGAGGGCTGGTTGAACGGTTGGTTCGACCGCCCCCTACCCAATTGCTGGCTAGACTCGATATTTCGAACTAGAAACCCTATTTTAAGTTCCCAACTCCCCATAAATGTATTTATTATGGCTAGAGTGGGGCTAAGGGCTTGGGAGACAAGAAATCCAAGGAGTTTCATGGATTCCTTCCGCACAGCATTGCATCAAAGCTTGCATTATCGGGATAATGCGTAGAAAGGTGAACATTCATGATATTTATTAACTTTGAATGCTATATGGTGGTTGTTTGTGTTATTGAGTTGTATTAAATGCTCCCCCTTGTTTCTCTTTGTGTCTCCCAACATCTTTGAGAGTTGGTTGTGCGAATCCTTGCATTCAGAACCATTTTGAATCTCTCTAAGATGCCCATGGACAGACAAAGAGAGCCAAAATTGGGGCTTTTCATTTAAGACCTAATTGGGATGTTTGGATGGTACTTTGGGGACCCTAATACTATTAGATTGAAGACCCCAAAAGTCCCATTTCGAATTGATTTTGAATCGGATTCGAAATCAGAGATTTTGCTCACGACCATGACTGATCGGGGGGGGGGTTGATTAGGAGGTTGATCGGTCCTGTAGACCTATCCAACTGCCCCTATACAAGGTGTGTTTTGGCCCTCTTTTTGACCACCGATTGATCCTCGATTGTTACTCCCTTACTTTCTTATGTACCTAGGGTTATTTTAGTCCAATTGCACTATTTTTGGTGAATCTTTTGAGATTTTGATAAGCATTATTGACTTTAAAAGGTGAGGAAAACACTTAACCATATCTTGTGAAATTGTTGGTGTTATTTGAATCTTCATTTATATTGCTATCTTATACTCTATTATAAATTGTGTATGACTTTGCGCGAAAGGAAGGTATTGTTATTCTATGTTTGTTTTTACTTTCAAATTTCATGAATTGTGATATAGGAATGATGTGAAGGTGTGGACTTGATTGTAAGACTTTGTCCTCTTGTACGTTTGTGCCAACTAGGGTTGTGGTTTCACCCATTACCCTGGTGACGCTATATTTGCACTTAGACCTAAGTACATGGATACTAGGTGTCTAGATGTGTTGGTTAGGTAACCTCATGAATGCTACTACCCTTCCAACAGGGTATTGAAGCCGGGTAACCCTGTGATGTCAGTGGCTGGGTCCTGTGAGCATCAAGCAAGTCCATTTCCATCATGAGATAGTAGGGTTGCATATGTATAATGTTTGGGCTCGTGTCACTTTTAGTGTGATGTGCGATTTCTGCTGGGAAGCCATGAGAGCGTCCACCCATACATATGTGGATGACCATAGGGTTGAGAAGTGAAATCCTATAGATGCCTACCATTGAGGATCCCATTTCTAGGTGGATAAGGATATCAGACCAACAGATGCCTCCTGTTGAGGAGTGATATTTGAACCATATGTAGTATGAGAACATATGACTATGCATTGGGCCTAGAGTTATCTTTGACACGCGCCAGTTCTCATACCAAATGGTGATGTGAGAAAGTTGTGACTTATTCCCCAACCATGGATTGATGTGACTTGACCCAACAACTGCGGAGAACCCAATATACGTCTCTTGTTGAGGGAAAATGATTGAGACCGCTCAAAGGAGACTAGTGTATAGCTTAATGTGTGTCTACCATAGAGACCTCATGGGTAGAGTTAGAAACATGATTGCATATTCATTTATTATTCATCTTGTATTATATTTATATATATTCGTTATGGAGAATTGTGTATGGATGCTTGATATGTAGTTGAGTTGACCTCATTGAGTTCTATTGAACTCACTCTTTTGTATACATATGTTTTTAGATCTTATCACAGGTTATGAGGACTCCATTCAAATGGAGGACCCGTCGTAGGTAGAGTATTTTGAGGGAGCGGCTTGTGAGGAGGTGGACGGATTGCTCCTATGGAGCGGGGTATTAGTGAGGGTCCAACAATGTCTTTGGAGATGAAAGCTTCCCTCGTAGCCCTATGTTATATCATTGCCATTGAACTTATAGTGAGGGACGATGTTGCTTTCCGTCGATGAACCAAGATTTCCATTGCAAACAATTCCTTTCTTTAAACTCTGATGATTTAAACTTGATTAACTTTAGATAATGATTTAACTTTAGATTCTTGGATGACTGTAATCGTAATTGATAACTTGATTATTGTACTTTGAATCTTGATACTTTAATTTATTAGTGTCCGTTGATTATGCTATGTAGTATGGTGGTATGGATTGGCCGTGAACCTTGGTCCTGTAGTGTATCACCTCCATGGGTATTCGGGCATGACAGTATCCGGCTGGGTGGGGTGTGACATTAACCAATCAAGTTTATGCACATTATGACACTACAACTCTCTAATCCAAAGTCGATTCTCATGTGTCTAGCCTATCATCATTCTCTCCACTAATGAAGAACAATCACTTATTCAAGGTCAAGAGGACTTGTGAAAGTGGAAGTAATATAGAAAGGGGTTAAATAGATGAAATACATACATGGAGATGATAAACTTCAAGATCCATTGTTTTCTCTTTTTCTTTTGCAAAACATATAACAATTTCAAACGTATTTTTTCTTTTCATTCTCAAGGTGATAACACCTCTCTCAAGAAGCCACCCATAACATGGCTCTCAAATACTTAGTATGCGGTGGCCTTTGTCCCTAAGCCCCAATTGTGCAATGTTAACTTAATGATAATCAAAAAGGCTAACTCAGTTGCATTAACTATGGGGACACAAAATTGAAAGGAATATATACTCACAATGCTTTTAACCCTCACCATGCTTCTGAAAAATCTTAGTTACCTTCAATCTATTCAAGGGATCATACAATTTGGGAGAGTCGCCAATGGCTACCAACAATTACACCATGTACATCCCCGTGAAATAATAAATGAAGTGAAAGATGAAATATGGTAGGGGTAGAAAAAAATAGAAGTGAAGATATTTTCAAAATTTCAATGAAAGAAGAATGGTATCTATCATATCCCTAAGCAAGTGGTACTCTTGTGATTTTGCCTCAAGAGGGAATCAAGGTGGATTCTAATATGTTGACTGAGCAAGAAATATTGCATGTCTCATTTGGGTATCCCTAAGTGCGCATGACTCAATAGCAAGGTTTTGTGCTTGAAGGATGGGTCACATAGTCAAGGTTAACGTAGTTCACATTCTCATCTGATGTTTGGCAAAGTTCATACTCTTAAGAGAATTATAAGAGAACACAACTAAAACATGAAATATTAAGTAAGACTACAGATTCAAATGTCATCACTCCTTATATTTTAATCTACTAACTAGGCAAGTAAGATCCAACCACAAAAGATTCCGAAAAGATCTGAAAAATTCTGGTTTTGAACAAAATTTTCTAGTTTTGAAAAAAATTCTTGTAAAGTTTCATCATAGTGAGTGTAATCCCATAAGTGATCCCAAGTATCCATTTCCCAACTTTATTATGAGCTTTGTCCTCATTGCAACCAGGAAACAACAGATTTAAGGTGCATACAATGGAACATGCAAGTAATAAAATATCAAGTAGGGTGAAGGAGACTCCCCTAAAGCAGGAGTTATGTAGTCTAAATGCACTTTCTTCTCTTCATTCCCTAAAAAAATTGATGGAAAAAGGAAAAAAATAAGTGAAACAAATAGCAACTTAAAAAAAAGTAGAAATAACGAAAAAAAAAAAAAACAAAACAAAAAACAAAAAACAAAAAACATGGGTTGCCTCCCAAACAACGCTTGCATTATAGTTCATAGTCGAACTACCCCCAACTTTTAAGTCAAAGGTAAGTGTGACTTCTAAGGGTCGAAGCCACCTCCCAACTAATGCTTAAGGTGCTACCGAGGGTCCTCAAGAGATGGTTTAGGTTTAAACCCTTCATTTATTCAGCTAGGTGAGGTGCAAGTTGCCTAGTAAAAGGCTTAACTGAATTTAGCTCATCCAATATTGTTTTCACCTCTTCTAATTCATACTCATCACATACCACCTCTAAGGAGTCATGGTTTATCAGTGCTTGGGTTAGTAACATCCACTCTAAAACAATCCATATACACATTAGGGTGTGGTATAGCCTTAAAGACATTAAATGTGACACTCTCATCACTTAAACTAAGTGCCAGTTTCCCCTATTGTAGATCAACCCAAGCTCTTCCAGTGGCTAAAAATGGTGTCCCAAAATAATGGGAATCTCAAAGTCCTTTTCCATCTCAAGTACAACAAAATCAGTGGCAAAAATAAATTTGTCAACTTTTACTTGCACATCCTCTAAAATTCCCCATGGGTACTTGATGGATCGGTTTGCCAATTGGAGAGATATTGTAGTTGGTTTGAACTCCCTAATTCCCAATTTTTCATACACTAAATAAGACATTAAATTAATTGAGTCTTCTAAATCACATAAAACCTTATTGAATGAAAGATCACAATTTGACAAGGTATACTAAAACTTCCAAGGTCATTCATTTTCTGTGGAAACTTATGTTGAAGGATTGCTGAGCACTCCTCGTTCAACTTGGTAGTTTAATAATCTTCAAGTCTCCTCTTATTTGTAGTGATCTCTTTCAAGATTTCCACATAGCTCAACATTTGGGAGATCGCATCTGCAAAAGGAATGTTAATTTTAAGTTTCTTGAAGACATCTAAAAATTTGAGGAACTATTGGTTCTGGTTGCTTCTTTTCCCCCCCTCCTCTATTGCTTCATTAGAAGTATTTATTTTTCTGCCACTTCTCAATGTGATGGCTTGTGCTCTATCACTGGTTTGGTTCAATGTTGCTTGGCAAACCTCCATTTGGGCGTTATGAAATTTGTTTGGGGAGTTGACCTATTTGCTTATCTAAATTATGTATAGATGACCTCCTGATTTTGGAAGCACGCCACCATGCTCTTCATAATCTTAGTAGAAGTCTATGCCATTTGTGTCATCATATCTTCAAAATGATTATTAGGGGGTGGGCCTTTGGTTCTTGTCTTTGCTGTCCTTCCCCTTTCCATGCAAAATTTGGGTGGTTCCTCCACCTTAGATTGTAAGTACTGTTGTAGGGGTTACTTTGACGATTTCTGCCAAAATTATTAGAAACAAATTTAGCATTTTCTGCAAAATTATTAGAACATATATCAGAATCATGGCTACCACTATTCATATCATAAGCAACTCCCTGAGTTTTAGAGACGATTAGATTTTCCAGCCTTCTCCCAACGGCATCGAGCTTTTCTTCAATTACAATCATGGTGTCAACCTTGTGTACCCCTGCAACTCTACTCATTGGTTGCTTGTCAGATGGCCTTTGGTAGGAGTTAGTTGCAATCTCATCCACCAATTTATAGACCTCATTTAATTCTTTGTTGTGAATTGACCCTCTGCAGCCACATCTATGATGAACTTGAATTTCTCTTTCAACCCATTGTAGAAAGTTTGTATGATCATCCATTGGGGAAGACCATGGTGTGAGAATCTCTACAATTATTCTTTGAAATGCTCCCATGCCTCAAGTAAAGGCTCTCCTTCTCCTTGCACAAAAGTAATAACGTCATTATGCAATTTAGCAGATTTAACAAGAGAAAATAACTTATTTAAAAGATTTTGAACTAAAGACTCAAACCTGATTGAATCTGGAGGTAATGATTGCAGCCATGCCTTGGCTTTGTCATGCAAAGAGAAAGGGAAAAGTCTCAATTGTATGGCATCTTCATTGACTCCATTATACTTGACCATGTCACAAATTTCTAAGAATGCCTCTAAGTGTGCATAAGGGTTTTCGCTGGCTAGCCCATAAAATTGTGCCACATTCTGAAGCATCTAAATAAAAGCGGGTTTCGATTCAAATTTGTTCGCTTTGATCACTGGCCTTCTAATACTTCACATCGGGGCTTTGACAGGAGGGTTAGTATAAAATCTCACAAAGTCTTCTAGGTGCTGTTGGTGCTAGGTTCAGTCCATTATTTTGCAAGTCTGGTAAGTTATTGTTCAGATCATTCTGGTGATTTTGATCTGCCATTGCTTCCTCTCCTTCAAGAACAACTTCAAGAATAATGTCAGGTTGCTATTTTTTCTTCCTTCTTCACAATTGTTTCTCTATCTCTAGATCAAAATTTGTTGTTGGGTTACTGAAGCTTCGAGTCATGCACTACCTAGACCTGAAGAAAGAGAAAACTACGAGCAAAACAAATCAAAGAGAACCAAATTAGAATTCAGTAATATCTAGAAAATTATATTCAATAACGAACCAGACTATGAATCGGACCAAAAAAATTTTTAGAACTGAAAAATAAGCAAGAAACTAAGAAAAAAAAAATAAAATTCAGAACTATCAAAACAACACACTGATTAAAAAAAAAAAAAAACAAGAAAAAATTATAGAATTGAAAAATAAAAAAACTGAATGATACTTGAATTGAGCAAACAAAAGGAAAAGTATCAGAATTGAAAGTCTAGAAAATTCTTACCCAAACACAGTAGTTAGACACTAATGGAGGAAAAATACTAGATGAGAAATAAACCCAAAACCCTCCGTGGGTTGGGGACCAAAAGAGTAAATTTTGGATCTGGCAGCAATTTGCGCACTTGGGTGGTTGATTGGGGGCGGTGGACCAGCCTCTATGGGCCTAACCAACCGCCTGGTTTGCTATCTTGGTGCTGGGTGTCTTTTTCTGCCAGAATGATTCTTAAACCTAATTCTATTTTATGAATATGTATATGGGACTCTAATGACTTGCTAGCATAGTTTGTTGTGAAGTTTAGTAATCTTTTGAGTGTTTTGGACAATCATTCAGGTGAGGAAACAATACACATGCTTAGATTGATCCTTAAGATTTTCATTAACTTTTAGATGCATGCTTATGTTGTTCTGTAATGCTTATACATGATGTTTAAGACATGCATAGCATGGGGTGCATCATGGTGAATGAGCCCACGGTGATCGACATAGTATTTTTTTGCATTTCGAGGTCGTTTTGAGGGGGTTTTGGGCATTTTTATATTTTCAGTGACATTTTTGTAATTTTACTCTTCATTTTAGCTCTTTTTTAGGGTTTCTTGACATATAACCTATAAAACCATGTTTTGAGCTTCTTTTGAAAGCAGCTGAATATTGTTCTTTTGGTTAAGCAGTTTTGTGAGAATGAGTTTCTCCATTATCAATCCAATCTTTTGCTTGGCTGCATTTCTCTGTCATTTGGCATCAGGTTTGGTCTTTGACTCATGCTTTGACCCCCTCCATATCTCGATCACTTTGCCTTAGTCCAATTCTCTTGACTTGATTCACTAGGCTTGATCAATGTGTATTACCCCTAATTAAACATCTCTTAAACAAGACATTCGTACCTTGTGTTTTGTTATCATCAAAATTAAGTGATAGTTGATGTGACAATCCCCAACAAACCCAAATTGGATAGCAATGGACTATGATGGATCTAGGTGGAGAGAGTAAAAAGGATAAAAGCACCAAGGAGAAGTTCTCATCCTTGAATGCACCTTTTAACTCGTCCAAATTAGTGATAGGTTCACATGGATTTCGAATAAGCCATGCTTTTTGCCACATCTTTCTGTGAGTACTCTTCACTTGTCAATGTCTTTATCATTGTCACCCTCATGAATTTTTCAATTTAACCAGCTAACATTCAGATTTAAATTAATCAGTTTCTGTTAAGGGAATTTCATAGTATGCCAGATGGCACTTTGTAAATGGTTTATTCTTTTCCTATGTAATAGTTTATATCTATAAATAAAATGAAAACACTTCAGATTGAATTAATCTGAAGATTCCTTACATGGTATCGAGCGCTGGTTCAATTCTTTTTGGGACTGTTGGGGTGTCCTTTTTGGTCTTTTCACTTCTTTTTTGTTTAGGGTTGTTCAATTGTTCATTTCTTGATTTGTTTCTTGCGTTGGTTTCTTGCCGATGGTGCTTCCATGGCGTCTGGATCTCCTCTCTTTGCTTCCTCCTTCCCTAGTTCTTTTGTTCCTCTCTCAAATATTCACCATTTTCTTCCAATTAAGCTTTCTTCTACCAATTACCTTGTGTGGTGATCTCAGTTTTTGCCTGTCTTACGAAGTTCTGGTTTACTTTGATTGATTGATGGTTCTTCTGATTGTCCAATGGAGTTTCTTCTTGATTCCTCTGTTAATCCGGCATTTTTGGCTTGGCATAATCAGGATCAACCACTGTTGAGTTGGATTCTTTCTTCTCTTAGTGAAGATGTGCATGCTCAGGTTGTTGGCCTTTCTTCTGCGTCTGAGGTATGGTTGTTTCTTGAGGATGCCTATGCTTCTCACTCTCAGGCACGTGTGATGCAACTCCGCTTGTCTCTGCACAATTTGAAAAAGGGATTTGATTCTTTGGAGGCTTATTTACTTCGGTTGAAGAGGATTTTTGATCAGTTAGCTCTTGCTGGTAAGCTTGTTTCTGAGGATGAAATGGTTCTTTTTACTCTTGGAGGTCTTGGATCGGAGTTTTCTTCTTTTGATACTTCGATTACCACTCGCGAATCTGCTGTTCGAATGCGTGATTTACATGGCCTTTTGCTTAGTGAGGAGATTCATACTTCTTCTGTTCTTCAAGAAATCACTAATGTCATGGCTAATGTTGGAGTGAATGATTCTGCTTCTGCTTCGCTTCCATTTCTTTCTCTGTCTCTGCTCCTTCTTCACGGCCTCTGTCTATTAACAGATCTTCCCATGGAGGTCATTTTCAAGGATCTTTTTGAGGGAATCATCGTGGTGGTTATTCAAACAATCGTGGTGGTTCTTTTGGCACTTTATGTCAGATTTGTGGTCGTGGAGGACATTTTGCTCGTCATTGTTTTCAGAGGCCACCTGCTCCTATTCCGATAGCTCCACAAGCATATTATTCGGCTACTGACTCAAGGCCACCTTTTTTTGCACATTCTTGGTATCCTGATACTGGTGCTACTCACCATATGACATCGGATTTTGCTGCCATTCAACGACCTACTAGTTATGATGGGGATTCTAATGTTCGAATTGGCAATGGTACAGGTTTGCATATTGCACACTCTGGTTCATCTATTGTTTTCAGTCCTGTTGTCCATTTTTCTCTTAACAAAATCTTTCATGTGCCTTCTTTACAATTTAATCTTCTTTCAATTCGCCAATTTGCTGAGGATAATTCTGTTTTCTTTGAATTTCATGGTGATTGTTTTCATATCAAGGATCCATGCTCGGGGAATATCCTGCACACTGGTCCTATTGATGGTGGTTTGTACAAGCTGGATTTTTCTTCTTCTGCAGCTGCTTCATGTTCCGCTTTATCTGCTGTTCGTGTTTCTTCTTCCCTTTGGCATGAGCGTCTTGATCATGCCTATCACACCCTGCCCGCCGGTCTCGGTTACCCGTCCGACAACCCGTGGGTGCGATCCGTCACAGGATCCACGGTTTTAGTCTATCAATAATAATAAATACAAATACATGTAATCAAGAGCAAGAATAGAACAATAATTAATAAAAGGTTACCAGGAGTCCAAATACTCCAATAAATATCCAAGAAATAGCCAAAGGAAAGAATCAATAATCAAATGTAATATCGAGTTCAGCGGAAGCAAAATAAATAAACTAGATAATTTTCTCTTTGGTTTTCTTTTCTAAATCTAAAAACTAGTAAGTAGCAAGTAAAGATGTCCTCCAATCTTTCTTCACACGATCATCAAAATCCTAGGAATCTGCCTCCGTAGGCCATCAATGGGTTGCTGTGCACACAAGCATCTTCAGGAGGCTCCATGCTCTGCAAGTCCATGTACCACTGTTTGTCTCACATCAGCTTCATACAGGAAAGCCCTTTCATATGAATCATCTCCAACTTCCGACGTTGAGCCACCATCTGTATAACTCATATAATATATACAATGAAAGGAGTGAGTTCTAACGAACTCGGAAGAAAGACAATTCTCATATATATGTCAATACAATCCACGAATGCATATATGAAATGATATGAATGGTATGCAGAAATATGAATGCTACTAAGATCTAACTATGCAAGTCTCTAACAGCTGACATGCATTAAAATATACACCAGCCCTCCTCCGGGTAGGTCTCATCACTCGATCCGGCAAGGACGGTTACCTCTCGAGGGATCCCGGGCAAAGGGGTAAGTCCACACCGGCTCTCAAACCATGGTGGGGTTAAGTCAACACTCTCTCACCACGACCATTGGCAATGAGTACTGGCGCATGTCGGGGTTTCTAATCCAACGCAAGTCATAATGGTAACATACTATATGGAGTCCAGATACTTCCCCTATGGCACCAACCAACCGGCTTAGTATCCTCGCAACCTAGGAGTGAGAACCCTCACGGACTGGCTACCGCGTTGGACTCCACTCCTTAACCCTATGGTCATCCACATATTATTGGGACGGATGCTCTCATGACTCCTTGCGACACCCGGTCCACTCCTTGGACGTCCATGAGCCCAACCCTAACATATGCAACCTTACCATTACATGACCAACAGTGGACCACTGAGTCTCCGCACGGACTGGTTACCGCTGTAGGATGAAACATAGTCACGTCACCATTGTCACGGGTCACCCGGCTTCAATTCCCCTCCCGAAAGGGTTATAGTATGTGGGGGTACCTAGCCATGCAATTCTAGACTCTCCTAAGTATGTCATCAAGTAATCATGATAGTGCTAGAGGCATCAGTGAGTATGTGTCCCATACCACAGCTGTAATACCCCCCGTATTTCTAACCCGAGATCCGTATTCCAGGTCCGAGAACCCGAAGGTCTAGTCGGGTGAACTTGTGGAGTATCCGGATTGAAGCCCATGATCCATACCCAAGACCCATGGATCTGGATCCTATGTCCGAAAAGCCTGCCTTGGCTGGCGTGGGAAATTCTGGAAGTCAAGTGTCGTTCAGAGATGTCCGGAATGAAGGTAAGATCTCCCCCATCTCTTATTTAGGGCTAGGTTGACCTTGGGTATCAACCCCCTAGTAAAAGCACCCTTGTATGGCAAATTTCATGGGGGCGGTTACTAGTGGCGGTCGCAACCGCGACCGGCCCAGCGACGCCCGGTCTGTTTGGGATTTTGCCCTATTTTGCCCCCAGACTTCTATAAAAGGCAACCTCCGTCTCATTAACGATTACTTTATTCGTTATTTCTTATTTGGGAGTTAAGACGGCTGCGGGGAAGATCCGAAAGAGTCTCTGGAATACTGACAGTGGTTTGGAGGATCGGTTTTCTTCTTCTCGGCTTTCCGGTGTGAGATATTGAACTAACCCTCGTTCTCTACTCTCTTATCTCCGTTAGTTTGGTTTTACCCTTTTCCCTCGTCTTGTGATTACCCCTTGGTTATTCTTTACCCTTTTTTTAATCTACATGAGATGGAATAACCATAAACGGAACCCGCTTCGTGAGATGGTAAATCCAATCAAGGAGAGGGTTAGGGGTAATCCACTGATGATAGTGGATTGTTTTCTCTTACCCTTTTGGCTTAGGGAGTGTTTAATTCGAGACTTAGGATGAGATTACTCGAAAACCGGATTGAAATCGAGTAATCAGAAGCCTGAGTTTCGGATTGAAGCTCACTGTTTTTGGGGCGGTCACTAGTGGCGGTCGCTAACCTAGCGACCGGCACAAGCGCAGGTAAACAAGATGATTAAATAGATTTCAGTTTTGATTCAATTTGGTTTATGTGACTTATATATTCTAATAACCCGTGTTTAGGTGATTCCTGTTTAAAAGAAAAGTCTACTAATAATTCTTTGGATTCCATTTTACGGACGTTTCAAGTATATGCAAGTAAGGACAGCCTATCTTATCTATTTATGTATACTTCAGCATGTTGATTTAGTAATTGTTATTCTTAATCTGTACCAATATATACCGCTGTAGTTTCATATATAATCTTGCATACTACTGCTGTTTACTTTGATTTCATGTTTACTTTGTGGTTTGTGATTGTTATGAGATGGTGGTAGTTGGTATATGATTATGATAGTTGGGGTATTCCTTTTGGGATATCTTGGCTGATGTTATCAGGAGGCTGTGGAATGGGACACAAGCCTGCTGATGCCTTCAGCACTATCATGATTAATTGATGACATTGTTAGGATGAGTCTAGATTGCATGGCTAGGTACCCCACATGCTACTACCCTTTCGGTAGGGGAATTGAAACCGAGTGACCCGTGATGATAGTGATGTGACTTGGTGGTCCACTGTTGGTCATGAAATGGTAGGGTTGCATATGTTAGGGTTGGGCTCATGGATGTCCAAGGACCGGACCGGGTGTCGGGAGGAATCATGAGAGCATCTGCCCCAATGATATGTGGATGACCATAGGGTTATGGAGTAGAGTCCAACAGAGGTAGCCATCCGTGAGGATTCTTACTCCTAGGTTGCGAAGGATACTGAACCGAGTTGGTCGGTGCCATAGGGGATGTATCTGGACTTCATGTAGACATGTAACCATTATGACCTTGCATTGGATTAGAAACCCAGACATGCGCCAGTACTCATTACCAATGGTCGTGATGAGAGAGTGTGGACTTAACCCCTAACCATGGTTTGTGAGCAGGTGTGGACTTTCCCTTTTCCCCGGATCCCTACGAGGTAACCAGCCTTGCCGGATCGGAGTGATGAGACTTACCCGGAGGAGGGCTGGTGTTTATCTTAAAGCATGTCAGCTATTAGAGACTTGCATAGTTAGAAATCATAGCATCATTCATGTTTTGCATTCATTCATATTTTGTTGTATCATGGTATTTTTGGATGATGGATGAGATATATGATTGTTTCTTACTGAGTTCTTTAGAACTCATTCCTTTATTCTTTGTATGTTTTTAGCCTATACAGAGGAAGGAATTGTATCTGAAGATGGGCTGGTTCCCTATGAAGGAACCATCCCGTTTGAAGAAGATGTGGCACCGCCAGTGGGAGATGGAAATAGCATGTGCGGGAGTTCCTGGGTGCATGGAGTGCGCTTATCGCACCGGTTGATGGTCAGAGGCAAAAGGTGGTCAGGCAGTTCGCACTGAGACTGGAGAAGAATTGGAGAACCCCTCACCTCATTAAACTGGAAACTAAGTTCATTGACTTAGAGAAACAAACTGGAAAGAAACTGATTTAAACACTTTTATTCCGCTGCCCTCATTTTTGACTTATTCATTATTCTTTATTTTCTTTCCTTTGTTATTGGAGCATTTTGGGCTTCTGTAATTCATTTAATTTAGTTATTGAATATTCTTGCTCATGATTATCTGTATTTGTCTTAAATATTGTTGATAGACTAAAACCTTGGATCTTGTGACGGATCGCACCCACGGGTTGTCGGGCGGGTAACCGAGACCGACGGGTGGGGTGTGACAACAGCCCTTTGATATCTCTAGCCAAGATATCCCAATGGAATACCCCTTCCATCACAACTACACTACATCACTCTTTATCATATCATGAACAGTTGTGCAATATCATAAAAGATGAAGTACGTCAAGGAACACCACAAACAGCGAGTATACAATAAGATTCACATGCTTTATACAATTACAGCAAGATACATGATCAAAGAATAGTAAATAGAACAGCTGAATCATCATGTATATGTAATTGGATATAAATAAGAATGCATATCCTTACCTGTAATTTAGTAGAAGTCCTCTAACTTGCAATCCAAAAACTATTATAAGACTTTTATTTGAAACAGAGAACACCTAGGCATAGGGTTACAAGAATGTATAAGAGTCAAGAGTCAAAACAAATCCAAAATCAAACCTACACTGTCACTGGAAACCAGCCGGTTGCTTGTGGCGGTTGCTTAAGTTAAGCGACCTCCACAAGCGATCGCCCCTGTTTCAGACAGTTTCCAACTCTGAAAATCAGACTTTTTATCATCCGATTTCAATCCGTTTTGGGATGATTTTAGTCCGAATTTCAAGCTTAATAGGTCTAGAACAAAGGGGTAACAAGAAACCCTAAAATTAACAAAGATTTATTACCCAAATCATTCCCCTTGATGGGATCCATCCATTAAACAAATGCGGGGATTTGTTTCGGACAGAGATCTCATCAAGAACATTGAAAAGGGAGATACAACTAATCAATTGGGTAACCACAACAAAATGGGCATGGGTTCATATCAATCAGAGGTTAAAAAGAAGAGAATAACAGATGGAGATTCATTACCTTAATCAGAATCACCAAGAATAGAAGGAAAAATGTTCCAGATCATTAACAGCACTTCGCCCACCTTCTAGCACGTTTCCACTGCCTCCTAATCGCCCAAAATAGCAATCCCGAACATAATAATGAATTAATAGGGCGAGGGATGCTATTTATAACTAACAGGGGGCAAAATAGGGCATTTTCCCGCAAGCAGAACCGGGCGGTCGCTTGGTTTAATCAACTGCCACTAGCAACCGCCCCCAAGTATATTGCTATACAAGGGTGCTTTGCTCAAGGGGGTTGAAACCCAAACACAACCTAGTCCTAAACAACACATGGGGGATGTCTTACCTTCATTCCGGACATCTCCAAACACCACATGCCTTCTACTGGAGATCCAACTTCCCAGTAAGGCAGATTCTTCAACAAGAGAATCCAGATCCATGGGTTCTGGATATGGATCATGGACTTCTATCTGGACACTCCACAAAATTAATCCGACTAGACCTTCGGGTTCTCGGACCTACAATACGGATTCCGGGTTAGAAAAACGGGGGTTGTTACAATGCCTCTGCTGATATAGTTGGCCGTGTTATTCGTCAGGCAAAACTTCATGTGATTCATAATAAATCATTTGTTTCTGCTTCTACAATTTGTCATTCTTGTAAAATGGGTAAGGCACATCAATTGCCATTTACTATTTCTACTTCTTTTACTTCAGCCCCATTAGAGCTTATTCATTCAGACTTGTGGGGTCCTGCTCCTGTTTTGTTCACTACTGGTCATAGGTATTATGTCATTTTTGTAGATGATTTTACACGGTATACTTGGATGTATAGTTTGGCTAAGAAATCTGATGTTCTTACTGCTTTTCAATTGTTCAAAGCATTAGTTGAAAATCAATTTAGTTCTTCTATAAAAAAATTTCAATCAGATTGGGGTGGTGAGTACCGTAGTCTTTCTTCTTTTCTTTCTTCTTGTGGTATTCATCATCGTTTATCTTGCCCTCATACCTCAGCTCAAAATGGAGTGGCTGAGAGGAAACATTGTCATGTTACTGATATGGGTATTAGTTTGTTAGCTCATAGTCATTTGCCTTTTGAATTCTGGGCTGATGCTTTTATGACAGCAGTCTATATCATTAATAGATTCCCTACTAGTGTGCTTCAATATCGTTCTCCCTTTGAATGTGTTTTTGGTATTTTACCTGACTATTCTATGTTCAAAGTCTTTGGGTGTGTTTGCTATCCTCTCCTTCGTCCTTTCAATTCTCATAAATTCAGTTTTCGCTCATCTAAATGTTTATTTCTTGGCTATAGTCCGAATCACAAGGGTTTTCGTTGTTATGATATTGCATCCAAGAAATTCATTATTTCTTGACATGTGACATTTGATGAGTTTCAATATCCTGGTATTCATTTTTCTACCACATCTTCTTCTGTTTCTGCTTCAGACTTTTGGCCTGCTTCTCCACCTTGTGTACCCTGTTTTTCTTCTTCTTCTGGCACTTCTAGTATTTTGTCTAAGAATGTCGTAGTTTCTAATGTTTCTGCAAATGCTGTCCCTCAGTCACATGGTGTTCCTGGTGTTAATGGCTCTCGTGAGAATGCTCCTGTACAACCTGTTAGTGAGTCTCGTTTTAATTCAGTTGAGCAGAATTTTCCTGTACAGCATTTGGGAAAGCAGAATTTTTCTGTACAGCCTTTGGTTGAGCAGAAATTAGTCGAGCATAATTTATCTGTACAGCCTTTGGTTGAACAGCAATTGGTTGAGCAGCATTTACCTGTACAGAATGTGGTTGAACAGAATTTTAATGAGCAGCCCCTGGAATCTGTGCCTTCTCCGTCTGGATTTTTGTCTTCTTCAGCTGGGTCTTTACAGATTTCTTCTTCCCCAAATGTTATTCCTCTCCGTGCTCATTCAATGGTAACCCGTAGTATGGATGGCTCTCACATTTCTCGTTTGCCTTATAGCATGATTTCTACTAAATATCCTATTCCCAAGGCTTTGTTAGCTTCTCTAGATATTGAATCGAGTTGTTATTCTCAAGCTGTCAAATATTCTGAGTGGCGTGCTGCAATGGACTTAGAATTTAATGCCCTTCTTACTAATGGAACATGGACTTTAACTCATCTTCCTCCTGGGCGTACTCCTATTGGGTGTAAATGGGTATATCGGGTTAAACGAAAATCAGATGGTCATATTGAGCGTTATAAAGCAAGACTTGTGGCTAAGGGATTTGCTCAGGAATATGGAATTGATTACTTTGAAACCTTTAGTCCAGTCGTTAAGACCACCACAATCAGGCTGTTGCTTTCTTTGGCTGTATCCCATAATTGGCTTATTCATCAACTTGATGTAACCAATGCTTTTCTACATGGTACAATCTCCAAAGACATTTATATGGTTCAGCCCATAGGTTATCTTCATGCTCAATATCCCGATTATGTATGTAAACTACGCAAATCTTTGTATGGCTTGAAGCAAGCACCACGGGCCTGGTTTCTTAGGCTCAGTTCCTACTTGGAGACATTGGGCTTTGCTGGGTCCAATACTGACTCCTCATTGTTTCACAGAGTTGACTCGCTGGGCCCTGTTTATGTTCTTATCTACGTAGATGATATATTGGTTATGGGCCATTCTGTTGTTTCTATTAAGACTTTATTGGATTCTCTTGCTAAGGAATTTGCTATTAAAGATTTAGGCCCAGCTCATTATTTTCTTGGTATAGATCTCACTCCAAATGCAAACGGGCTTCTCTTATCTCAACGTAAATACTTGCTTAGTCTTCTACAACGTACACATATGGTTGATTGTAAACCGATTGGTTCTCCAATGGCCTCTTCCTCCTCTTTGTCTCGTTGTGATGGCCTACCCTTGTCTGATCCATCTGAGTATCGAAGTGTGGTAGGGGCACTTCAATATGCCACATTAACAAGGCCTGATCTTGCCTATTCCGTGAATAAACTATGCCAGTTTAAGTCTTGTCCAAGTGATGTTCATTGGATGGCTGCCAAGCGTGTTCTTCGTTATATTAAAGGAACTCTTTGTTATGGTTTACAGCTTTATCAGCACTCTAGTATGGATCTACATGCTTATTCCGACTCAGATTGGGCTGGCTGTGTGGATGATCGCAAGTCCACCGGTGCATATCTCATTTACTTAGGGTCCAACCTTATTTCATGGCAGTCTCGTAAACAAACTGTGGTTGCTCGTTCAAGCACTGAATCAGAATTTCGTGCTCTTGCTTTAGCTACAGCCAAATTAACTTGGATCCAATCTCTTTTGCGGGAGTACATATTTTGCTACCTTGTTCTCCTACATTATGGTGTGATAATGTTGGTGCTGCTTTTATTTGTCTGCTAATCCTGTTTTTCACGCCCGCATGAAGCATGTAGAAATTGACTTCCATTTTGTTAGGGAAAAGGTGTCTCATGGGGATCTTCTTGTGCGTTTTATTTCTACTTCGGAGCAATTAGCTGATATGCTTACTAAGCCTCTTCCCACTCCTCGTTTTCATTCTCTTTGTACCAAACTTAATCTCTTTGATGGGAGCTTAAGTTTCCGGGGGGGGGTGTTAAGGGAATTTCATAGTATGCCAGATGGCACTTTGTAAATGGTTTATTCTTTTCCTATGTAATAGTTTATATCTATAAATAAAATGAAAACAATTCAGATTGAATTAATCTGAAGATTCCTTACAGTTTAAAACTGAACCATGAAATTTAATGAGAAATAGTGAAGTAATTAAAATTTGAGGAGATATAGAGAAGCAATTAAAAGATAATAGAGAACAATGAAATAATATAGAAGAAAATGGCGAGAGTTGTGGAGTCGAGAAGGAACAAGATGGTTCGAGAAATTAGAGGAAAACACCAAGGGGGATTTGGCGAAGACAAGGATATAAGGTTCACTTTAAGACCAATGGAATTTGAAGAAAATAGAAGGTGAATAGAGAGTTTACAATGGTCATATAATATTACTCTTCAAAGGGTAATATGGGTATCTTGAAAAAATTAATTGCACTTAGTGGCTACTTCTAGCAGTACGGACTCGTTTGTAGAAAGGAAAAAAAAAGTACCCATTTGGAGGAGGTGCATATACATTTTTCAAATTCATGGAGTTGTATGTAATTATAGTCAAGGTCTCACGTGTCATGCAAACTCGGGTGTCGATGACCGGCAAAACCACCGAATTTCTGAAATGTTGGCGAAATATCGCCAACATTTAAAAGGGTTGAAAGTTGAAACCTAAAATAGGTTTGTTCTTTAGTGTTTGCCGGAGAGCAAAGAGAGAAGAGAGAGAAGATAGAGAGAGCTCGAGATGTTTTTGCAGAGAGAGAGAGAGAGAGAGAGAGAGAGAGAGAGAGAGAGAGAGAGAGAGAGAGAGAGAGAGAGAGAGAGAGAGAGAGAGAGAGAGAGAGAGAGAGAGAGAGAGAGAGAGAGAGAGAGATCGCCGGCCGGAAATATGCAGCTAAGCCCTCTGCTTCAGGGCTTCACCTGAAACTAAAGAGAGAACTGAAAATACTAAGATCGCCGGCAAAGGGCAAAAGAGAGAGGGAAAGAGCAGCGGTGAAGTTTTTCCGTCGTCAGATTGGAGAAGGTGAAGAGCAACAGCAACAGTTTGATTTTGGCCGATATTTCGCCAGTTCGACGATTTTCCAACGACTTTTGGTCAATGTTGTATTAAAGCTCGGTTTCATGTCGCCCTTCTGCGACATGCCAACTTATCGCAACATTTCGACGCTAAATCTAAATCGACGACATAATGTACCGTGATTATAGTAACATTCAAAAGGAGTGCATGTAAGTTACTCTTCTTTATTATTCTATTTGGATATTTTTGTCATAATTTTGTTCTTGATTTATTTGCTATTGTTCTCTAGCTTTTATGGTTACTAAAATATATTTGTGTTGGAACTTGCTTGCTGAGCTCTTGAAGCCCACAAGTCTAGGTCCTTCCCCTGAGAACTAGGGTTTGGTTTTTCTCCGCTCCTCTCTGACAGAAGAAACGACATCTCTTACGGCAACAGTAAGTCTTGAAATCACTAAAAATAGTGTTACCATGGCTGAATGGCTAACTGATTTTCCCTTTAGTTAGACTCTGAGGTCGTTATCCCTCCTGGGAGGGTTCTTCCTTAAAGTCATTTGCTTTTTGTCTCATAATCGGTAGCACTATTGGAACTTTAGAATAAATTTCTCTATAGTGTTTTGTTGCTTTATAGGAGTCTTCTCTGCAACGAACCGAGTTGAATAAATAAAGGAAAAGTAAGGAATATATTTTTATATCTATCCACTTCATTTGCTATTTTTCTTTTTTATCCTTCGACTTTCAGTGACACCAGATCCCAACAAGCTTCTTTCTTCGAAAAAGATAGAAATATGTCTACCATCTGATGCATGGGACTCCTTAATGCCAGACATTGTTTTGACATCAAGCCAGGAAGAATCGTCAAATGAGTCACAAACAACACAATAGATTGGATCACGATGATTATAGGGAAGCTGTTCATAACCATTGGGCCACGATGGCTCGATCCTTAGTGATAGCTTGGAACCTCTCTCGTGATCTGGAGGTTCATCAAATCAGCGACAATCTACTCCTAATCGAGCTCTCAAATGCTGAAGAGAAAACAACCGGGTTGCCAACCGGACCATGATTGGTCAAAAATCACCAGTTGTTGCTGCAACAATGGAACCGTGAAGTTCCCTTGGGTAGATATACGTTTGATCACTTCAAAATACTGGCGCACCTGAAATGTTGCATCTCATCTGCTCTCAAACGAAGTGGCCTCCCAAATTGGGAACAAATAGGCATCTTCAAATTGTCTGAGAGACCTGGGAAAGCCATTGATCACTAGAATTGGCTGCAGTGTCAGATATCCTATTCGGCCTGTGTTCGGAGTCATTAAACCGAAGGGTGGAAGATATTGGATCTGTTAAGGAGTAATATGTAAATATTCCTTTTGTTATTATGTCACTTGACATTTTCATGTATTTACTTCTATAAATATGTAACCACAACAGTAAATACAATTAAGGGAATTCATTTCAATCTGTTACATTTTCCTTAAGATGGTAACATACGTTGGTTGATCCTACGGCTTTCCTTTTTCCACTTTTCTTGTTTTCTATGCGTTAGCTATTGGAAACAGTTTCTTGGAAATTTCCCCATTTTCTTGAACTTTCTCTGTTTTCTTTCCTTCCTTTAATGGCTTTGGATACATCTTCTGCTTCTGCGATTTCTTTCTCTAATACAGTTCCTTTGCTTTCTTTCTCAAATGCACGTCGTTATCTGAGTGTGAAGCTTAATCCTTCCAATTATTTGATTTGGTGTTCACAATTTCAGCCTTTGTTGCGTGCCTCTGGTCGGTCTGCTAGGGTTTGTTGATGGCACTCAATCTTGTCCTCCGCCCTTTCTTGACTCTTCTTCTTCATCTCCTGAGTCAAATCCAGTGTTCTTTGTGTGGCAGCGTCAAGATTAGGTGTTGTTATCTTGGATTTTGTCATCTCTTACTGAATCCGTCCATGCTTAGGTCGTCGGAATGTCGACATCTTTTGTTGTTTGGTCTGCTTTGGCTACAACATTTGCATCTCCTTCTCAGGCTAGTGTGATGCAATTGTGAATGCAGTTAGTAATTGTCAAGAAAGGCGTTGATTCTATTGCTAATTACTTGCTTCGTGTGAAGCGTATCGATGATGCTCTAGCTCCTGCATCTCAGCCTGTTTCTGAATCTGATATCGTTTTCTAAATTCTTGGTGCTCTAGGTACTGAGTATCAAGCTTTTGTCACTTCTGTAACCACACGGGAGACTTCCATCAAATTTGCCGATCTACATAGTTTGTTGCTTTGTGAAGAGATTCGTCAGCAATCTGCTCTTCAAGATATTACCAATGTTTCAGCTCAACTTGCTACAACTTCTCTTGGATCTCCATTTACTTTTGTGCATTCGGCTAGATCCTTGAATGTTCATTACTCTCATCCTGGTCATGGGCCAGATATAATTCTTTCAGATCTAGTGGTCGTGGCGGCAGACTTTCTAGCCATGGTGGTGCTCGTGGTTCAGATTGATCCTATTATTGTCACATTTGTAATCGTCCTGGTCATCTTGCTCAGTTTTGTTACAATAGAACCTCTGCTGGTTCTAATTTGCAACATAGTTCTGGTGCTCTAGTCCATTATGCGGGTACTCAAGCTAATTTTTTTATGCCTCATGCGAATTTTGTTGGTGCTTCATCTTCTGGTGATTTAACATCATGGATTCCAGACTCTGGGGCTTCACATCACATTCCCTTGAACTTGGATACATCACTTCTCCTTCTTCATATCATGGCCCTGACTCTGTTCGCATTGGTGATGGCTCTGGTATGCCTATTCAGCATTTAGGTAATTCTACTCTTAAAATTGGCAATTCCAATTTTCTTCTTTGTAATATCCTTCATGTTCCTTGTTCTTCTCATCACTTGCTTTTTTTTCATCAATTTGCTACTGATAACAAAGTAGTCTTGAATTTCATCTAACCTGTTTTCATATTAAGGAGCAATCCTCGGGACGCCAACTCCTCACAGGTCCTTTTGAGAGTGATGTTTACATCTTGCCTACTATTTTTCGGTCTCCCTCTGCTCTTACTGCTGTTCGGGTATCTCCTGACATATGGCATTTACGATTTGGACATGCTAGTTTTAAGACAGTTCGTAGGTTGATTTCATCTTTTAATCTTCCTACTGTAAACAATATTAATGGGACTGCCTTGGTATACTGTTTGTTCTTCTTGTCAATTAGGCAAGTCACATAAACTTTCTTTTAATACTTATGATACTCATACCACTGCCCCACATCAATTAGTCTTTTCTGATCTATGGGGTCCTGCTCATGTGGTTTCTAATATTGGTTTTTGGTATTACATTGCTTTTGTTGACGACTATACTCATTTCACATGGCTATATACTATTACACCCAAGTCAGATGCTATTCATGTTTTTAAAATTTTCAAATAGTTTGTTGAGAATCAATTCTCTACTACCATTAAATCTTTTCAGTCTGATTAGGTGGAGGAGAAGTTCAGGGTTTTAACTCCTACCTTCAATTTTGTGGGATATCCCATCGAGTGACTTGTCCTTTTACTTCTAAACAGAATGGCTAGGTTGAAAGAAAACATCGGCAAATAGATGAAATGGGTTTAGAAATGTTAGCTCATTCTGGGATCCCCATGTCTTTTTGGTGTGATGCTTTTGGAGCTGCTGTTTTTCTTTTAAACGGACTACCTACTGCTGCTCTTGCTTTTGATACTCCTCATAAACTCTTTGATAAACATTTTGATTATTTGTTCCTTCGCGCCTTTGGTTGTTGTTGTTTTCCTAACATGAGACCTTTCAGTCTTCATAAACTTGAGTTTCGTTCTGTTCCTTGTGTTTTTATTGGGTATAGTGTTTCTCATCATGTGTACAAATGTTATAATCCTACCACTGGTAAGATCATTATTTCCCGTCATGTTGTTTTTGATGAACACTTATTTCCTTTTCGTTCTTCTTCTTCTCCTTCTGTTTCTCCTCTTTCTTCAATGTCCATTCCATCCTCCATGTCTTCTTCTCTCCCCGCTCCTTGCCCTTTGAGTTTTGGAATCCTCGGCTCTAACCCTTTGTTAGAGAGATATGCTAATGGTTCTGGTATAACTTGTGTTTCTGCCTCGTTCGATACAGCACATATAGCACCCTTTGATACCATGTTAAGGAAAACATAACAGATTGAAATGAATTCCCTTAATTGTATTTATTGTTGTGGTTGCATATTTATAGAAGTAAATACATGATAGAATGTTATAAGGCTCGTCATGTTGCAAAAGGCTCTCAAGAATATGGTCTTGATTATGATGAGACTTTTAGTCCGGTTGTCAGACTACCACTATCCACATTTTGCTTTCCCTTGCAGTTTCTAGGTAACGGTTCATTCGCCAACTTGATGTCTTTAATAATGTGTTTTTGCATGGCCATCTTTTGGAGGATGTTTATATGCATCAACCTCCTGGCTACACTAATTCTCAATGCTCTGATTCTGTGTGCAAGCTTCAACGTTCTTTATATGGATTGAAACAGTGAAATCCCCCAGATTTCTTATTCGTTAGCTCGTGATTTCAGTACCGCGAACTCGAGCCTCGAGTCCGCAACAACTGTGGACCATTTGAGTCTAGCTCGAAGGTTCGGAAGAGGACCAAATGATCATAGATGAACCTAGTGATGATTTGATTACTCTCATGGAGTTTAAAAGAAGAGAGAAGATTAATCACGATGGTGTTAAAAGACGATTTTGGCATGTCCATAGATCAACGATGGAGAATCTGATTGACGCGAATAAGGTATCAAATCGAAGACCGTTGAAAGACCTTTCCAACAAGCCCAAAATCACCGAATTCGAAGTCTATTTGGGGGGTCTAACCATGGGCTTGTTGGGTGAACCTACCCCCCACCCCAATTTTCTGTTTAGGGGCAAAAATGGAATTTTGGGTTTTTAAGCCCTATTTTATGTTTTAACTCACCCGTAACCGCATTTCTTTATGCTGGAACAACCTTGAGGCTGTGGGAAGAGGAGAAACCAAGAAGAAGAGCAATTCCCATCCTTCCGAAGGTGTTTTGTGATTCGAATCTTCACGAAAACAATAGGAAATGTGAGATTTATTTAATCCTTTTCTTAGACACAATTATGTGGACAACTCTCTTCTCTTTATTCGTGGAATTGTGGTTGTGGGAGCATGTTAGGTTTATTGTTATCTTTATTTCTTGTTTTATTATCCCTTTCTAATATAATAGTTAATGGTGCAATCCCTTGCGAAGGTTGATGCATTTTGACTCTCCGAGTCACCCACGGGTGATTTAGGAGAGCCAATTTGGGGCATTTTGATCTAGGTTAAATTTGATCAAATTGAGGACACCCTTATGATCTCTTTATTGCCAATTATATTTCCCCAAGGTTTTGTTTCATTTCGACTTCAAATCAAGGGCGAAATTATAACTCTTAGCCGATTTAGGTTAAAAAGGCGACTTAAAACCTAATTTTTCGTTTGGGTTTTACGGAAATATTTTCAGATATTTTTTTTAAACCCAAATTAACTTCTACTTTATTTTTGTTAATCCTCTTGCATGATGATTAGGTTTATTACCTTTTGTTACCTTCTTGTGGGAAGGAATTATTGATCTTTGGAGAAAGGAATCTAGATGGAAGGTGAGGAATAACTAACCACATTATATTTAATTAATTGTTATTATTTTATGTCTTCCGTTAGATATATGAATTGTTGTAATTTTTGTTTATCTTACTATAATTGTGGCTTTGCACAAAAGGAAGGTAAAACTATTATTTATGATGTTGTTCTTTGCCTTTAAATCTATTATTGTTGTTATGAAATGGAATGTAAATGTATGTGAAGAGAGAGGGGGGAATATTATTATGCTCTCTACCTTGTATTTTCCAATAGGGTTGTCGGTTCGCCCATTACCCTAATAACCTTATGTGGTGCTATTAAACCCAATTGCATGATTTATAGGTGTCTACAAGTGTTGAGCTAGGAATCCCAATGAGTACTACTACCCTTCCAGTAGGGTATTGATGTCACATCCACCCAGCCGGTACCCTATCTGGCATACCCGAGTGTGTGATCCACAGTCCACAAGATCCAGTAGTTAGTAAATCAACCTCCCACATTCACAACAATATAATCAAGAACAAGACTAAATCAAGGTTAACAATATTATTCAAATGAATCAAAGTAAAGTAACGAGATAATCATCTGAGTGTGGAAATGATACCAATAGATGTATAAAATAAAATGTAGAGTGAGGTGGAATCTCACTCCACGAGTACAGTGGAATGTAGTTCGAAAATCAAAGGAGATTACAACTGATTCTAAAGACAAGAAAGAAAGATAGAATCAAACTAAGCTAGAGTCTATTCTAATTTGTAAAGAACGTCTTCGTAAACATAGACTTCATCGATTACGCTCAGACGCTCCCACTCCATAGTAGGGCTAATCTTGGTAACAAGAGAGACCACTCGAGGAATCCTCAATGTAATCTTCATAGTTGCCAACACCTTGCGTATGGTATGCTTCTTCATCTTGCGCTTCTTCATATTGCGCTTCATAGTCATCAAGGCCTGCAGAATAATCTAATAAAAGATGTTGTACAAAAGGAGTGATTTTCAAAAGAAACTCAGCAAGGCAAGTTATTCCATAATAGCATAAATAACATGATAACATAAGCAAAGCATAATGTGATATGATATGAGACAGACAATGCATGTATGAGTCTAACTCTATGTATGCTGGTCTCTATAGGCAGACATGCTTTAAGTCATAGCACCATACTTCTTTAGGAAGGTCAATCACTCCCCCACAGCCATCTTGGCATCTTGGGTCTGCCGGTGGTAGTTGGGTCTTGCATCCCTCTTGGACATTCCTTGGTTAGGGGTTTAGGTCACCTCTCTCTCACATCACCATTGGTCTAAGTATTGGCGCATGTCAAGGTAAAGCCTAGCCCAATGCAATTCTTCTACTTAGTTACATCAACTCAGATCTAGATACGTCCATTCCTCGCCCCTGGCGATCCTTTCCGGTATCCTTCACACTAAAGTCAGCATAGTCCCAGACTACAGACTCATCAACCCTATAGGTCATCCACATATAGTAAACGGGAAGCTCTCATGTCTTCTCACGGGTTGGTTACCGGTCTTGAACGCCCATGAGCCCAAGTCTATCCATATGCAACTCTACCCATACAAGGCCCCCACAATGTGATTCATGTCCCCTCACGGGATGGTTACCGGTCTTGAGCGCCCTTCCGAATCGGGTCTGATATAACAGGGAAATATCCTAACCAAATACTGCTAGACAAGTCCTAGGTATGAAAACCAATAATCTGGGAAAGTGTCAAAGGGCAACATTGGGAATATCCCATACTACTCCCAATGAGGTCCAAGGACAGAAATGTCAAAAGGACATCCCCAATCCCAAATCATACCTAAACAATCACAATCATAATTCAATCATATCATCCACGACAGATATCTCATCATATGAAAGAGTATATTAAGACAAGATTAAATGAATAAGCAACATACATGAATAAGTATTCATACATGATCCAAATACATAAAGTAAATAAGGAAATAAGATCCTACTGTACTTACAGCATTCTTATCATAATAGAAACTAACATAACAGTAGTAATTCTAAGTAGTTCCCAAATTAGAAACTAAATCTATGTAATCTATGTTAATATGGTAACAACTTTCCTTACCTTAAATAGATTCGAATATATTCCGGACGGACAAGAGAATGAATCCAAAGTTAGCAAACAAACCCTAGAATAGCATCACACAATCATTAGGAAGTAGTCCTAAAAGAATAAACATCAATCAAATCGAATCGGACGAAGAAATCAGATTCTATTCTTGCGGGTTGATTGGCTGGGTTGACTGAGTCAGTCGACCCAGGCAGTCTGCCCAAGAGCAAATCCGAATCCAAGAATAGAATCTTTATCCGAAACCTATGCTACACAATCCGAAATGCGACGAAACTTGGAGAAAATGTCTAACACAGTAGTCTAAGAGTAAAAAGCATAATTTAGACATCAAACAACCATTAAAACCATTACTTACTAATTTGAAATCATAGTTTCTATTTTGGTAAAAATCATGGTTTTCATTGGAAACATGCTATGAACGAAAGAGATGAACTAGAGATGATAAGATCTCATTCTAGTACAAGAACACAGTAAATCAGAGGTATGAATAATCATAGAGAAGCATCTATAAAGCTAGAATAAATCGAAATAAGGATATGATCATAGTTTAAGAAGAAATCATAAAAATCATGTTAAGAATGAATAAGATGATCATGGCACAAGAGAATGAAAAGAGATTGTAAAGATATGACTACAAGGTTGCAGCATCTTCATCATAATCTCAGTTCAAAGATGAGAGTGATCATAGAAAGAATGAATCAAGAACACAAAAGATTGAATACTAACTTTTGATTGAAGAACAAGAGAGAGAAATAGCAAGTTTGCAAGATTAGATCTTCTTCTACACTTTTGGAGGCTTGGAGATGGTTTTCCTTCGTTCTCTAAGTGTTTTGGAGGCAAGGGATACTAAAATCACGAAGTCATGGGGTATATATAGCAACATAACCTAAACAGAAGATTCTGCTCGAGTTCAGCATCTTTGGGTCGATTGGCTGGGTAGCCTGGCCCAGTCGACCCAAGCAATCGACCCAAGCAGACAACAAATCCAAAAACAGGGATTTGAGGGTCTTCCACTACTCGGAATCAAACGAAACTTTAAACACATATACTATAACATACCTAGCATGGAAAATGGCTTTAAATCATATCCCACCAAGCTCTAAGGTCATTGTTTGTGAATTTTAAAAGTAACCGCAGGCAAAAACTTGTTTGTGAATTTTAGAAGTAACCGCAAGCGCACGGTATCGTGTAGCTAACGGGTCGATCTCAAGGAGATATGCCACTTATAATTCAACTTCTTAATAGTAATGCGAGAGTGGAATGATTCAATTTTTGTTAACTAATTAACTAAACTAAACGATCCTAATCTATACGTCTAATGCAATCGAATTGAAACGAACAATAAATTAAACACAATCAATGCATAAATAAAAGACAGGAAAATGCAGATGCAACACCACCCGTCACCAGAAGCAGAGGCACGACTGTAGGCTTGCTCCGGTTATGTGGTCCGAGATTATGAATGAATAGGCAGAAAGTAAATAACAGAAAGTAAATAACAAAGCAATAAACAAAGCAATAAAAGGAAAAGGAAATAACTAAAATGCAGATGCAACACCACCTGTCACCAGAAGCAAAGGCACGGCTGTAGGCTTGCTCCGGTTATGTGGTCCGAGATTATGAATGAATAGGCAGAACAATAAATAATGCTGAAAGTAAATCCTAAATTAAGAATATGGAGGGGTAGATAGAAGCGGGAATGGAGGGAGGAGAGAAGATTAATAAAGAAGGTTACTTACTTGCGAATTGAACAAACGATTCGAATCTCAACCAACCCTAACAACCAGATCTAAATCTAGAATGATCTAAATCTGCAATTGCTATACCCAGAGAAAAACGAATCTAAAAAAAATTGAAACTTGAACTTGAACTTGAATTGCATTACATAAAAAAAATTAAACCTAAACATTTAATCTAGAAATTTAAATCTCACTAATGCAAGCAAAGAAAACTAAAGAAAACTTAAATAAACTGAAGAGAGAAGAAAGAATGCTTCTACTAAGCTCTAGAACACGTTCTCCTTTGATGGAGTAGGCTCTCCTTTTATAGAGTTTACATGAGATATGAAGCACGGCTGAATTTGAATAAAACTCAGGGTTTCTATCTGACTCATCCAATTAGGGTTTTATGAAAGACTAGTAGAAAAGTGAGGTTAAGAGTGGAAGCCTAAAAAGGAGAAGATAATTGATGAAATAAGAGCAAAAAGTTTGCTCATCCTTATCTGAAATAATTTTCCTCTTTTTAACAAACCCAAAAGAAAATAAGATATTGAGGTATGAGGATCTTTTCCATAGACCTAATAATATTCAAAAAGAGAAGATTTAAAAAGAGAGTTGATATCTTAATAGGAGTGGATAACACACACAGCCAGCGGGACCCAGCATTGAGAATTTGGATGAATTGGAAAAAGCAGATCAAGAAAAAAAGAAACTTAAAAAAAAAGAAAAAAAATAAAAGAACATAAGTGTATAAAATGATGAGTAAGATTTAAATAAATGTGAGATCCCCACAAGTTAGGTAAGAAAAATAAAGAAAAAAAAGGAGAAAAGTGCAACAAAATAAATTAATTCACTGAGGAAAGGACAAGAGGAAAAGTAAACCACAGGTACCCTAGAGGAGAGTTTGTCCGTGGATGTTGGGGAATGTACATCCAAAATCAAAGCTCAAAATAAAAGCAAATCCAACCTAACAATTGGAAGACAAAGGACAAAGGAAATTTCACAGATAAGACCCACGAATATTACCAAGTTTTGAGACTTAGCATAATTAATAAAGAATATATGAATAGCAAACACCATAAAGTAAGGGACAAGGACTAAGTTTTGAAGATTTTTGACAAAAAAAAGGGACACTGTATTTATCTCTTTTTTTTTTGAGTAGTGAACCAATACCAAGGTTGGCTTGAATGACAGGGATCAAACAGAAAAAGTTAGTAGTGCTGCAAGCCCAAGGATGAGAGTTTTCAATAACTTCTGGTGATCAAGTCAGAGAGTGAGTGGCTAGTTAAGGAACAAACTCACTCCTTCTTTTTTTTTTTTTTTTTATAGCAACACAAAATGATCCAACCTAGCCAAAAAGGAAAAAAGTGGAACAGTTAGGGATTTCTAAAGCTATTAAAAAGACCCCAAGGGTTTTATATGTTCACAAGGTAAAAATCACTCTATTTCACACATCATAGAATTGAAAGAATAGTATAAACAAAAGTCAAAGTTAAAATCAAAGGAACACAAGTAAGAATGTCCAAGCATGATGAAAAGAAGAATAAGGGAAGGAAAAGAGGGATACCTTGGAGTTTCAATCACAGTGTAAAAGGCTCATAGAGATCAATGACCAACATCAACACTTGGCATTTCAAGGAAAGGTTAAAGTTGACATTCACTTGAAAATTTGGTTAGAATGAGGATCAACATTAGAAGGTTAAAAACAGGTGAATAATAAATGGACCTCCACAGTGAATTTTCCGGGAACAAATGTAGCGAGTATTGAAACAAAACCTTATCACCAATAGAAAATGATTTCCTAACAATATGCTTATCATGAAAGGTTTTAGTTTTAGCCTTGTAAATCTTTGAGTTTTCATAGGCTTCATTTCTAAGTTCCTAAAAGGGAAGAGATGGAAGAGTAAGATCAAAATAACTCTGATGCAGAAAGGATGTCTAATTCAACGGAGGTGACAAGCTTTACCATACACTAAACGGATGGGGATTGACCCAAACGCTATATGAGCGGGCATAAAGCATAATCAAAGATGAAAAGAGTAGGGTTAAGTCTTTCTAAAAGAAGCATTAAACCTCAGACAGTGGATGGTATGCGTAGAAGCTTATGGGTGATTCATATTTTTCATCAAGGCTCAAAAGGGATAAGAAATGCTGCCCGTCACTAATCAAGCACGAGGAGTGCCAAAACGAGAGAAGATATTTTCCCTAAAAACTGACTACCACTGTGATCATTTGATTAAAGCTATGGCCTCTATCCATTGCTCACATAATCGAAAATAGAATATATAGATTCGTAAGAATTAGGGAATGGTCCCATAAAATCAATACCCCAAACATAAAAAATTCAACAATTAAAATTGGATTCAGGGGCAATGTTCTTGGCAACCAAGAGATTGAAAGCTTTGAAGCTCGCAAAAAGAAAATGAATCCTAAATATTGTAGGCCAATAGAAACATGAAGCACTTTTTGCGGTTTTCCTAGGCCCAAAATGACGCAGACATGGCAAAATGAAAGAAAGAATTTGTTCATGCCGGTCGAACGCTAATGATTTGATCGAACCTTTTTAAACAAGTATGGATCATCCGAAAAAATATTTCACTTGTGAATGGAACCGATATTTATCTTGGGTGGACCAATGGGATGGGGTTTCATTGGTCACAAGATAATTGACAATATCGCATACAAGGTACATGTTTACGATAACAATTGCTCATCTGGAAATGTTTCTAGAATTTGACTCTCTTCCTTTCTAGAATTAGAAAGGCGGGATAGATGGTCGAACTAAATTTTCAGTCCCTTTTTGTCCCTAATTTCTAAGTCAAACTCTTGTAGTAGAAGACCCAACGAATGAGTCGGGATTTTGCATCCTTCTTTGTAGCAAATATTTGATAGCGAATGATCGGTGTAAACAATTACATGACACATCAAATATGAGCGGAACTTCTAATGCAAACACAACAGCAAAAATTCTTTTTCGGTTGTCGTATAGTTAAGTTGTACATCATTGAGGGTTCGACTTGCATAAGAAATCACAATGGGCATCTTATTTAACCTTTGACTTAGCACGCCCCTAAAGCATAATCGAAGCATACACATTAACTCAAAGGGTTCTAACCAATTTGGTGCTTGTATTATAGGAGCGGTGGAGAGCTTCTCTTTCAATAGTTCAAAACATAGTAAGCACTCGAGGTAAAATGAAAGGGACATCTTTAGCAAGTAATGAAGTTAATGGTCGGCTATCTTGCTAAAGTCCTTTATAAAGGGCGGTAAAAACCAGATGACCTAGAAATGATCTAACATCCTTGACACTTTTAGGTGATGGTAAATTAGATATAGGATCAACCTTAGCCTTATCAACCATAATTCCTTCCTTAGAAACAATATGATCTAAGACTATTCCATTCTTCACCATGAAGTGACATTTCTCCCAATTAAGAACTAAATTTTTGGCTCTACTACGTTCAAGAACTAAGCGGAGATGGTGAAGGCAATCAGAAAAGGTAGACCCATGAATAGAGAAATCATCCATAAATACTTCCAAATAATCCTTTACCATATCTGAGAATATGCTCATCATGCACCGTTGGAATGTGGCAGGAGCATTGCATAACCCAAAGGGCATGCGTCGATAGGCATATGTTCCATATGGGCATGTGAATGTGGTTTTGTCTTGGTCTTCGGGTGCTATAGGAATTTGATTATAGCCAGAATAACCATCAAGGAAACAATAATAAGCATGGCCGGCTAAACGTTCTAACATTTGATCAATGAAAGGCAAAGGAAAATGATCCTTATGAGTAGCTGCATTAAGCTTCCGGTAATCAATACAAACACGCCAACCAATTTGAATACGAGTTGGGATGAGCTCATTGGTAGTAGATGTAACTACTGTGACTCCGGACTTCTTAGGAACAACTTGGACTGGGCTTACCCACTGGCTATCTGATATGGGATAGATAATCCCATTATCCATGCATTTCAACACTTCTTTGTGAATGGCTTCTTTCATCATAGGATTAGCCCTTCTTTGGGCATCCCTAAAGGGTTTGGATCCATCAATCAAATTTATATGATGTTGAACTATGGAGGGACTAATTCCTTTAATGTCAACCATTTGCCAACCTATGGCTTCTTGATTGTCTTTAAGCAAACAAAGAAGCTCATCCTCTTGGTCTTTGGTAAGATCAGATGCAATGATTATAGGAAGAGTTTCATTGGGGCCTAGAAAAGCATACCGAAGAGTTGAAGGCAAAGGTTTCAATTCTAGTTGGGGGGCCTCAACCACAGATGGGGCAGGAAGATTTCTAGACAACTTACCAAGTGGTTCATTAAATTGTTGCAAGCTCATCATATCAGAAAAAAAATCATTCCCTATATCCTCTAGCTCTTCCAAACAAGTGTAAAAATCATCATCAAAACCTTTTTCAATGGAGACATCAATATCATCAGAAATGCTTTGCAACATACTAATATTCTCAGAAAAGTTTGGTTGTTTCCTCAACCTAAAGACATTGAACTCAATGGATGTATTCCCAAATGATAACTTCAAAGACCATTTCGACAATTGATAAGAGCATTGCTTGTAGCTAAAAATGGTCTCCCTAATATCACAGGAATTTGGTCCTTAAGATTTGTAACTGGATGTGTGTCTAAGACAATGAAATCAATAGGAAAAACAAATTCTCCTATTTGAATTAACACATCTTCAATTATTCCATTGGGTATTTTGACAGATCTATCAGCCAACTGGAGAGTAACTGAGGTTGGTTTGAGTTCCCCAAGACCCAATTGTTTATAAACAGTATATGGCAATAAATTAACACTAGCGCCCAAGTCTAGTAAAGCATGCTCTATTTTTTTTTATCACCAATAACACATGGAATTGTTGGACTTCCTGGATCTCTATACTTAATTGGGACTTGTTCTGAAAGGATTGAACTTACATTTTTGTTAGAAAGGCCTTCTTTGGGACATTCGTGGTTCTCTTTTGAGTACACAAGTCTTTAAGAACCTTAGCATAAGAAGGGACTTGAGAAATAGCATCTAAAAGTGGAATGTTGACACTCACATTTTTGAAAACTTCTAAAATTTTGTCAACATTTTCATTCCTTTTGGTACTTGCTAATCGGCTAGGAAAAGGGGCTTTAGGTACATAAGATCTCTCATTTGAAGTTTGTTCTTCTCTCAGGGTTTCAGATAATGATTCATCAGACTTAGGTACCTCTAAAGCAATTTGTTCCTCCTCAACTTCTAAGGGTTCTTTAGACAAACCCTCATTAGGAGATACTTGAACATTCTCCGCATCATGATGGTCACTAATTTTGCTCTGGTCAGTAATAGGAGATTCACCTGTTAAATACCCTTTTCCACTTCTCAATGCATACATAGAAGTAATTGGCTCTAAAGAAGAAGAGGTGGTTTCAACTTGGTTGACTTGATTTGGTGGCCTTTGTTGAATCTGAGTCCTAGGATTTAACTCAGGCTGGCTAGGCATTTTACCTTTTTTTCACTCAGACAAAGCACTTGCAAGAGTGGAAATTTGTTTTTCCATATTATGCATAGAAGTCATGAAGGTGCTGGAAAGTACTTCCATATTCTTCTCTAAGGTAGAAAGACGAGAAAACTCTGGATTATTACCTCTATTGAAACCAGGTGGTGATTGGTTTTGTGCAATATGAGGCATACGAGGCACAATAGTTGGATTGACAGGCCTAGCTAAATTGGCATTCTGAAAATTAGAGGCTTGAGGGAACTGGACATTTGGATTATGAGAAAATTGGGCACTTTGTTTTTGAGGGGCACCAAAGTGATTTTGTGTGGAATAATTGCTTAATCCATTTTGGTTTTGCCCTTGAGACCATGAAAAGTTAGGATGATTCTTCCACCCAGGATTGTACGTGTTACTGTACGGGTTTGGAAACATTGCACTGACATTCTCATGTTGGTCTCCAGAATAGCTAGGACATTCCTCAATTACATGTGTAGGAGACTGACACCATGCACACATAGCAATAGATTTGTCAATAAAATGTGCTTGACTAGGTGGTGGTGGTGCAGCTTTAACTACCAAAGTCTTTAACTTTTTCAAAAGATTATCTATTTGTGCTTCCGTATGAACTTGGCTATCAACAAAATATCCCCTACTAGTCCTTTCAGACTCTTGGGTTGACTCCCATTCTCTAGTTCTATCTGCTAGGTCTAAAAGAAATTCCCAAGCTTCAGAATCATCAAAAAGATGTAAATCCTGTGGGGCACATAGATTCCAAGAGTTGCTTTGTTTGATAATCGATACCCTCATAAATTATTTGGCATAAATGCCATAATTCTATACCATGGTGAGGGCATTCTTGGAGAAGGCTTTGGAACCTCTCCATTACCTTAGCAAAGGACTCACTGGGTTTCTGACGAAATTGAAGAATATCATTTCTTATTTTATTCGTCTTAGAGAAAGGAAAGAATTTTTCAAGAAGAGGACAGTAAATTGTTCCCATGTGATAATGCTATCCCTAGGTAAGCTATAAAGCCACTTTTTAGCTTGATCCTTTAATGCAAATGTAATGAATCTTAGTCTTACAGCATCATCAGTGAGCTGTTGTACCTTCATAAGGACACAAACCTCCTCAAACTCCCTAAGGAACAAATATGCATCTTGATGAGGTAACCCATGAAATTGGGGTAACATAGATAGATAATGAGATTTGAGCTCAAAATTATTACCCCTCACTTCAGGTAAACGTATACAAGAAGGTTGTGCAGATCGGGTAGGATAAAATCTATCCCTAAGACTCTTAGGTGGAGGTGGTGGAGGTAGACCTTCCATGGTCAAGGTAGACACTCGGACAATTCTATTTGTAGAATCACGAGTCCAGACACACATGCACTAACCACTTAATGCAATTAATGGCTTTTATGAAAGAATGAGATTTTTTTTTTTAAATAAAAAAAAAAAAAAAAAAAGAATTAAAAAAAAAAAAAAAAAAAAAAACGAAGGGAAAGTAATGAATTTCCCACCACAAAGATTGAAACAATGATTCCAAAGCTGTAAGGTTGCCGTATAGCTGAGCGCTTATAGGTTTGACAGCAAGGGAATCCGTATAGTCTTCGGAGCCACCTACAATCGAATCCTGGGATTCTGCTGTAAAGTGGGGACTACTATACGTTTTTGTTTCTACTCAAGTTAAGAGTAATATCTTTGAATTCTTTTTTTAATTTTTAAATCACTTCGATTTACCTAAGAATGAGAAAAACAAAGTGGACTAATACCTCCCCGGCAACAGCGCCAAAAACTTGTTTGTGAATTTTAAAAGTAACCGCAAGCGCACGGTATCGTGTAGCTAACGGGTCGATCTCAAGGAGATATGCCACTTATAATTCAACTTCTTAATAGTAATGCGAGAGTGGAATGATTCAATTTTTGTTAACTAATTAACTAAACTAAACGAGCCTAATCTATACTTCTAATGCAATCGAATTGAAACGAACAATAAATTAAACACAATCAATGCATAAATAAAAGACAGGAAAATGCAGATGCAACACCACCCCCCCCGGGGAGAGGCACGACCGAGGCTCTCGACCGTAGTGGTCCGAGATTATGAATGAATAGGCAGAACAATAAATAATGCTGAAAGTAAATCCTAAATTAAGAATATGGAGGGGGAGATAGAAGCGGGAATGGAGGGAGGAGAGAAGATTAATAAAGAAGGTTACTTACTTGCGAATTGAACAAACGATTCGAATCTCAACCAACCCTAACAACCAGATCTAGATCTAGAATGATCTAAATCTGCAATTGCTATGCCCAGAGAAAAACGAATCTAAAAAAATTGAAACTTGAACTTGAACTTGAAGCTTGAACTTGAATTGCATTACATAAAAAAAAATTAAACCTAAATATTTAATCTAGAAATTTAAATCTCACTAATGCAAGCAAAGAAAACTAAAGAAAACTTAAATAAACTGAAGAGAGAAGAAAGAATGCTTCTACTAAGCTCTAGAACACGTTCTCCTTTGATGGAGTAGGCTCTCATTTTATAGAGTTTACATGAGATATGAAGCACGGCTGAATTTGAATAAAACTCAGGGTTTCTACTTGACTCATCCAATTAGGGTTTTGATGTACTAATCGCGCCAACTTAGAGAGATCAGATGCATAATCCCACCGTTGGATTTGAGTTTTAAGTAGTCGTGAAGCTCTCCTCCAAAAATCAGCACGATCGGACATCAGATGACCGTTCGATGAAGGGTTTGATCGAAACTGGACAGAGGCATTCAAAAACGGGATTTTTGCTTCATCCTTATCTGAATATAATTCTTTTTCCTCTTTTTCTTTCTTTAATCAAATCCCAAATAGAAAATAAGATATTGAGGTATGCAAGGACTCTTTTCCATTTGGACTCTCTCAATAATATCTCTGTAGATATGATTTAAAATCTCAGCCGTAGATCAGATTTGCATTCTTTATCTCTTCAATATTTCGGAGTTGGCCCATAATCACACATCTCTAGCCCATCATGCTTCAGATCGGACCCATTTTCGCATTTGAGAATTTGGATGAACTTCTTGACGTGTAAAATAGCATGATTCAAGCCCAAAACTCCAAATATTTGCTTAAATCTTGAAAAGTCCTAAAATCTGCAAAAACAACATAAAACCCAAGGTAACTCCATTCTAAGTGTATAAAATGCATGCTTTATGCCCTAAGATTTCACACATAAATGTGTTCATCAGTCATCAATCAATCTTCTCTTCATCAAGGCGTAGTCTCTTCTCTATATCCAACACTGTCTTCAAGTATGGGGCATCATCTTCAATCTCCATAGGTTTGGAGTCGAACACTATGTCTTCTACTAATATGGCCCATAGTTGACTTTCATTTCTACTTTGGGTCTTCGGACCTATAGACAAAAGAGTATCCGGGTCAAGGTTAGGGCCGGGTTTCACAATTGAAGCCGGTTAACCCATGATTCTAGTGGCTGGGTCCTGTATATCGAGCAGGCCCACTATCATCATAGAGAGGTAGGGTTACATATAATAGATAAGGGCTCTTGGGCGCTCAAGACCGGTAACCAACCCGTGAGAGGACATGGAGAGCATCATGTCCATTATATGTGGATGACCATTGGGTTGAGGAATGGGATCCAACAGATGCCTCCTGTTGAGGATTCCATTCATAGGTGGGAAGGTATTGAACCAACAGAGCACTAGGCGTGAGGGGAGATATCCGGACCATATGTAGTATGAGACCGTATGACCTTGCATTGGGCTTAGGTTTATCCCTGACACACTCCAGATCTTATACCAATGGTGATGTGAGAGAGTGGTGACTTAATCCCCAACCGTGGCTCGATGAGACTTTACCCAACAACCACGGAGAACCCAACAGACATGCTTTGGTGCCGTGAGGGAAGAGTGATGAGACCGCCCAAAGAAGACTGGTGTATGACTTAATGCGTGTCTACTCTAGAGAATACATTATAGAGTTAAGAACCTCATATCATCACCATGCATTTATTTACTTATATTATTGAATACATGATTGTCTTATGAGTTATAACATGGGAATTGGATGAATATATGATGTGATTGTTAGTTACCTCACTGAGTTCTATGAACTAATTTCTTTATTTTTGTTTGCTCTTTAGACTGCTCAACAGGTTATGAGGACCCACTATCGCTAAAGATCTTTTGTTAAGTGATTATTAGGATGGAGTATTTGGAGAAGAAGTGGAGGCACATGATACTTCTTGTTCGTGGTAGGACTGCTCTTATGGAGATTCCTTTCCTTAGAGTATCTTTAGATTATTTCCGCTGCAACATTAAACATTCTTGTTTTTCTTAGAACTATGATGTTTAGTTTTTGAAAGGAAGTTTTGGATATTGTAATCTTTTCTTTCCATTCTTGATTATTGAATACTTGAACTTGTTTATTTCCTATCCATTTAATTTTACTTTATCATGTATTGTATGGAATTGTCACTAAACCTACATCTTGTGGTGTATCACCCCCATGGGTGTTCTAGTAAAACCGGATCCGGCTGGGTGGGATGTGACAAAAGGCATCAGAGCCTAGGTTCATACAAGTCCTAACTTTATATGATACAATAGGGGCATTTGAGTCATTGATCCTTAAATGACTCTATTAAATAAAGGTGAATAATAGGCTTAACATGAACTTAGGAAAATTTTGATTTTAATAGTTGCATAATGAATTCAACTTGAATAAGATACAATAAGTAAATGAAACACAAAAGTCACATATTAATTCAACTAAAGCATAAGGCACAATAAGTATATGAAATATCAAAGTTCATAACTAATAAAATTCTTAGATTCAAAATATTACAACCCCATATCAAGTGAAAGAGCATGGGCAAACATGCATAATAAAATTATATGTTCGAAATAAAATGAAACTGAGTGGAGTAAGTAAATCTCTAGCGCTCTGGCGGGGTCATGTCTTGACAAAGGAAGTTCTTCCAATGCTCGACTCGGGCTTGGATGTCTATCATTCATCGGACAATCTCTTGCAGTTGAGTGTGAATCTCTACAATCTGCTGACCCATGAAATTCTGCTTTTGCTCTACTCTTCCTATTGCGGCCAAGAGTGTTGCCCACATGGCAGGATCAACTGCAGGTACCGGTGGAGCCCTCCTACTACAGGAAGACTTACCCTCCTCCATGTGACGTTCTAGTGGCAGATGCTCCTGTTGTCTACCTCCTTCACCATCATCTGTTAAAATTGGAGAGTTGGGTCCATCTCGAATTCCCATCTAAGAGATAAGTTTTCTCCCAATGTTATCTCCCAGATTTTCCCTCAACTCTTCTGTGTCAGAGAAGTCCATTCCGAAGTGTCTGAAGATTCAAGTTAAGAGACGCCCATGCCCTATGTGTGATACCTCAGGATGTTGCGTTCTATGGATCATTGCACACTGAATGATCTATGCAAGGTCTATGGGATATCCCACATAAAGGGCGAAGGTGATGAATGCCTACATGATGGAGATCTCATCTTGATGCCCACCCTTTGGCAAGATGTTGCGGCTAACAATGCAAGAAATAAGTCTTGGGGAAGGAAGCATACTTCTCCCTTGTCGCACATGATCGCACTCGCGATTGCACAACATCGAAAAGATAAGAAGTCTCTCAGTGTAATTGATGGAATCATCCCCACCGTTGGATGGAATCCACCTCATCTCATCCGAGACGTATGGTACATCCATAATTGCAGCTAATAATTCAGTATTGAATTGGATGAGTGTACCTCTAACCCGAGATCGGATAGTGAGAATGGTTCCTCCATTGTTAGCTGGAAGCTCAAGAAAAAGTCGATTGCTGTACAAATATCAAATCAAATAGGGGTAAGCCGGTTAGTTGAAATTCAGCATGCTGCCCCATCCTAGTGCTGCAAATCTCTCGTATACCTGGAATGGAGCCACTGGGCGTGGCTCAATGAATTGTTCGTACTCAATGAGCCGATTTTGGAAGGAGTTGAGATACAATATTTTTACTTCGACGTTGTCGAATAATTAAGGAAGTTGGACTCCCCGGCCTTGTCCATGACCTCCACCATGTTGAGCCATCTGAAATTTAGGAAGAAAATTCAGAATTTTGGTACTATGGACAGTAAAAGTGAACACTGCTGTGAATAGTGATTTTTGCGAAATTTTCATGAGATGATGTGGAGAAACGTGTAGATCTAAACAAAAAAATTATGGGAAAGTGAAGAGGATGCTATGAGGATTGTAGATCTACAAGAATATTGGAAATCCCACGGACAAAAACGCAAAATCGCGAAAGCCTAGCGAAAGCTCACAAAAGTGGTATGTAGAGAAAGCTTACCTTTCGTTTTGCGGATGATTTGTCGTCGGATCTTGCGTTTGAGCATCGTACGTGGCTAGATCTGAGCAGAAGTATGGAAGAACCCACCCCAAAGCAAGAGAGGAAAGTTATAAAGTGAAAAGAGGTGAAAAAGTTTGAAAAAAGTGATTTTTGGGCATGGGCGGTCATATAAAACGACCCCTTCAGCTGTTTTGGTGAGCGCAATACAACTTGCGCGCCACGTGCAACAGCCACACTCACACACCACGCACAGAAAGGACTTCAAAAAAAAAAAAAAAAAAAAAAATTTGGCAGGTCTCTGATTTTAGAGACCTACCGAGCGAGTGGGCGATTGAGTCAACCAATCGGCCCAACCCCCCCATGGTCAAAAAAAAAAAAAAAAAAAAAAAATGGAAATCCTATTTTTTTTTTTTTAGCTCAATTGGCTTTCATACTTGCTTTTAGCTCAATTAATTGCTGAAGTTTGATATAAGAATTGGACGTTTTGAGTTTGTGATTTTGGAATTAATGAGTTTATGGTGTTATCAAGATGGTTAATTTGAGAAACCCATCTGTTGGGAATGGAAGTAGTGATGGCTCTCCTAATGATTCCAGTCGGGAAGGAGCAAGTGGTGTTCCTCCACCTAGTACAGAAACACCCCTTCCTCAAGGAGGTAACCTACCCGATGCACCACTGTTGGCTGCAACTTAGGATGTGTTCAACATTATGACGAACATGATGCAGCAGCAGCAGACTCAGATCAATGCACTCATGCAAGGAGTGGTGGCTATAGGAAATAGGCCTGCACCTCAAGTTCATGGTGCTGGAACCTCCACTCAAGGAGGGAATCAAGAGACTTTCGATTTGGGATCTCACAACAAATTGATGGAGCAGTTCCTCAAGATTTGTGTCCCAGCATTCACCGGAATCACTAAGGACATCTTGTTCTTGAACAAGTGGCTAAGAGAAATGGAGAAAGCCTTCCGTCACTAAGGTGTGATGAAGAGCAAAAGATAGTGTGTGTTGAACAGAAGCTTCAACATGAGGCTGATGCTTGGTGGAATGCCACACAACCTATCTTGACGGCACAACATTCGGTTGTCACTTGGGAGATTTTCAAAGAAGCGTTCTACTAGAACTATTTCCCAGTGTCGGTAAGAGATTCCAAGGAGGCTAATTCATGGCCCTTCAGCAAGGAACCCTCTCTGTTCTCGATTATCAGCAGATGTTCGAGGAGCTTTTCTTCTTTGCTCCGGTATTTATGAAGGTTGACTTGGAGAAAGCCAAGAAATTCTCGAAAGGTTTGAAGCCAACCATCAGAACTTACATGGCCATACAACCTATAGTGAGTTATGCTCAAGTCGTTCAAGCAGCAAAGAAGATTGAAGAAGGAGAAAGAAAGAACCAACTATAGAGGAGTTTGGCTAATAAGGGACCCAGTCCTTATGTGAATAGAAATCAAGGAAGGTTCACTAGGCCTTCACCTTACCCCAATCCTCAGTTTCAACCAAGAGGATCAAGGTTTGGTTATGGGAATAGTGGTGCACCTATGCGACCAGCTGGTACTACTCCACCATCAGGACCTATTTATGCTAATCCGCGTCCTGTAAATGGCCCTAGACCAGTAGTTCAGCCAGCTACAATTTGAGGTCAAGGAGAGCTTACATGCTTCTATTGCAAGAAACCTGGACATATGGCTCACTTCAGCCCACAGAAAGGAAGTCAGCCTAATACTTCTTTTAGGCCACCTCAACAACCTCAAGCAGGAAAGATGTATAGTGTGACTGGGACTGAGATAGACCAGAGTCATGATGTAGTGATAGGTACTCTTCTTATTGCTTCAGTTCTTGCATTTGTATTATTTGACATTGGAGCCTCACACTCATTCATTGCATCATCATTTGTGAGGCGTACTTCTTTACCATCTAGTAAACTATGTTATGACCTAGTGGTTAGTACACCTACTCGGTCTCTAGTAAAACTTGATGAAGTAGTTGGACCTTGTCCTATAACTGTTGAAGGAAAAGATCTAGAGGCTCAACATGTGAAATTGATTATGAAGGACTTTGATGTTGTCTTAGGCATGGATTGGCTAACAGCTCACAAGGCAATCATCTCATGTTCAGAGAAGAAAGTTCAATTTCATCCCGTTGATGGCCCTATTTTTGAGTTCCATAATGATTTGGGAAAGTAGTGCGAGAAGACTTTAGTGGCAGCACTTCAAGCGAAGGAACTGGTTGGAGGAGCTAAACTTTGTGCTTCTATGGAAGAAAAGAAGGAAGTGAAGTCCATTGAAGACCTTGAAGTAGTGAAGAACTTCAGAGATATTTTTCCTGACAAATTACCCGAAATACCCCCAGAAAGAGAGTTGGATTTTGCCATTGAATTGATACCTGGAATTGCACTTGTGTTCAAAGCTCCATATAGAATGGCACCCATGGAGTTGAAAGAACTTCAAGACCAACTAAATGAATTACTAGGGAGAGTTTTCATTCAACCTAGTGTATATCCTTGGGGAACTCCGGTGTTGTTCGTGAAGAAGAAAGATGGAAGTATGAGGATGTGTATCAACTATAGAGAATTGAACCAACATACCAGCAAGAATAGATATCCCCAATCGAGAATTGATGATTTGTTTGATCAATTGGGGAGCCTCAATTTTCTCTAAAATTGACTTGCGATCAGGATATCATCAATTGAGGGTGAAAGCTAGTGACATATGCAAAATGGCTTTTAGGACTTGATATGGTCATTACAAATTCAAAGTGATGCCGTTCGGTCTGACTTATGCACCAGCCGCTTTCATGGATTTGATGAATAAGATATTTCATGATGTCTTAGATAAATTTATCATAGTCTTTATTGATGACATCTTGATTTATTCTAAGGATGAGAAAGAGCATGTCGAATACTTAAGGTTTGCTTTTGCAAAGGTTAAGAGAAAAGAAGTTGTATGCGAAGTTTTCCAAATGTGAGTTTTGTCTTTCACAGGTAGTGTTTTTGAGACGTGTTGTATGTGCGGACGGAATCAAAGTGGATCCAAATAAGGTCAAGGCAGTGGCAGATTGGGATCAACCCAAGTTGGTTACTGAAATTAGAAGTTTCTTGGGACTTGCTGAATACTATAGGAGATTTATTGAAAATTTCTCTAGGTTATCCGCCCCAATGACAAGATTGACAAAGGAAGGCGTGAAGTTCGTGTGGAGTGAATCATGTGAAAACAACATCCAAGAGATGAAGAAGAGATTGAACAATGCACCGGTTTCGACTGTACCTGATAACTCTGGAGGAGTGACGGTCTACACGGATGCATCGAAGATCGGTCTTGGTTGTGTGTTAATGCAACATGGAAAAGTGGTAGCCTATGCATCACGACAACTCAAGGATTATGAACACAACTATCTCACTCATGATCTTGAGTTGGCTACGGTGGTTTTTGCTTTGAAGATATGGCGCCACTATCTTTATGGAGAGAAGATAGCCATTTTCACCAACCATAAGAGCTTGAAATACTTCTTCACCCAGAAGGAGTTGAATATGAGACAACGTCGGTGGTTGGAGCTGGTAATAGACTACGATTGCAATCTCCAGTACCATCCGTGTAAAACAAATGTAGTGGCCAATGCCTTGAGTAGGAAGAGCACTCGAGGAGTGACTGATCTTAATGTTCTTAGTAAGCCTTTGTTGAACTCTATTATGAAGTTGGAGTTGGAGATTGTGCCGGAAGGTTCTGATGTGATCCTTGCCTCTTTGACAGCAAGGCCTGCCCTAAGAGATAGGATCATTACCTTATAGTCTTCAGATCCTTTGTTGCAAGAAAAGTTAGAGAAGATTTCTTCAGACCCTCAAGAGATGATTGGTTTTTCTTTATCCTCCGATAATGTTCTAGTGTACAGAGGAAGAATATGTGTACTGGCAAATGAAGATCTTAGAAAAGAGATTTTGGGTGAAGCACATTACTCTGTGTTCATTGTGCATCCCGGTAGCGCCAAGATTTACAAGGACTTGAAAGAACACTATTGATGGGTTGGTTTGAAAAATGATGTTGAAGACTTTGTGGCCAAGTGTGGAACTTGCCGAAGGGTAAAAGCCATTCGACAACCTTCTGCAGGTCTTTTGCAACCACTTCATGTGCCAAGTTGGAAGTGGGAGGACATCACGATGGACTTTGTCACGAGTTTGCGTCGGACCAATAAAGGAAATGACATAGTGTGGGTAGTAGTGGACCGATTGACAAAATTGGCACACTTTATTCCTATGAAGATTACCTTCACCATGGACAAACTGATAAGGTTATATGTGGATAATGTGGTGAGATTACATGGTGTGCCGGTGAGCATTGTGTTGGATCGTGATCCAAGATTTACTTCAAGATTTTGGAAGAGTTTGCAAAAAGCTTTGGGTACCCAGTTAAACTTGAGTACAACTCATCGTCCCCAAACGGATGGACAATCTGAGAGAACCATTTAGATCTTGGAGGACATGCTCTTGTGTAGCTGACATGAGTGGAAGTTGGGATGAACACTTAGCATTAGTGGAGTTCGCTTACAACAACTATTAATCCACTATTGGCATGGCACCGTTCAAGGCTTTGTATGGATAGACATGTAGAACTCCCCTCTGTTGGGATGAAGCTAGAGAATGAAGAGTTTTGGGCCGTGAGTTGATAGAAGCTATTGGAGCTATGGTTGATTTGATTAGAGAAAGAATCAAGGCAGCTCAGTCTAGGTAGAAGTCTTATGCAGATAAAAGGAGGACAGATGTGGAATTTCGAGTAGGCGAAAGGGCTTTTCTAAAAGTCTCATCAATGAGAGGTGTGATGAGGTTCAACATCAAGGGGAAGCTTAGTCCAATATATATTGGTGCTTTTGAGATTTTAGAGAAAGTTGGACCAGTTGCATATCGGTTGGCACTTCCAACATCTTTAGAAGGTGTACATAGTGTGTTCCATGTTTCTATGCTTCAATGCATAGAGAACTCGGAACACCTATTACCACAAGAACCTAAGGATTGAGTGCGAATTTGTCTTATGACGAAGAGGCTGCTGAGAAATTGGACCGAAAGGACAAGCAAATTTGAAACCGAACCATTCCTTTGGTGAAGATTAGGTGAAATAATCACACAGTAGAAGAAGCTCCGTGGGAAAAGGAAGATGAAACGCGGGTGAAGTATCCTATCCTCTTTGGTGCCTCAAGTACGTTAATCTCGAGGATGAAATTTCTTTTAAGGGAGGAGGAATGTGAAATCCCCCGGATTTCTAACTCGTTAGCCTATGATTTTAGGACCGTGAACCTAGGCCTTAAGTTGGCAACAACTGTGGATCATTAGAGTCGAGCCTGAAGGTTCGAAAGAGGACCAAATGATCGTGGATGAACCTAGTGATGATTTGATAACTCTCATGGAGTTTAAAAGAAGAGAGAAGATAAATCACGATGGTGTTAAAAGGCGATTTTGGCACGTTTATAGATCTGTGGTGGAGAATCCAATTGACACGAATAAGGTATCATATCGAAGATCATTGAAAGACCTTTCCAACAAGCCAAAAATCACCGCATTCAGAGTCCATTTTGGAGTCCAACCATGGGCCGGTTGGGTGAACCAACCACCCCACTCCATTTTTTGTTTAGGGGCAAAAACGGAATTTTGGGTTTTTAAGCCCTATTTTATGTTTTAACTCACCCGTAATCGCATTTCTTTATACTAGAATGAGTTTGAAGCTGTGGGAAGAGGAGAAACCAAGACGAAGAGCAGTTCCCATCCTTCCGAAGGTGTTTTGTGATTTGAATCGTCACGAAAACATTAGGAAATGTGAGATTTATTTAATCATTTTCTTAGATACAATTATGTGGACAACTCTCTTCTCTTTATTCATGGAATTGTGGTTGTGGGAGCATGTTAGGTTTGTTGTTCCTTTGTTTTCTTGTTTTATTATCCCTTTCTAGTATAAGAGTTAATGGTGTGGTTGTGCGATCCCTTGCTAAGGTTGATGCTTTTCGACTCTTCGAGTCACCCACGAGTGATTTAGGAGAGCCAATTTGGGGCATTTTTTATCTAGGTAAAGTTGGATCAAATTGAGGACACCCTTATGATCTCTTTACTACCAATTTGATTTCCCCAAGCTTTTGTTTCGTTTTGACTTCAAATCAAGGGCAAAATTATAACTCTTAGCTGATTTAGGTTAAAAAGGCGAGTTAAACCTAGTTTTCCATTTGGGTTTTACGGAAATATTTTGAGACATTTTTCTAAACCCAAATTAACTTCTACTTTATTTTTGTTAATCCTCTTGCATGATGATTACGTTTATCACCTTTTGTTACCGTCTCGTGGGAAAGAATTATTGATCTTTGGAGAAAGGATTCTAGTTGGAAGGTGAGGAATAACTAACCACATTATATTTAATTAATTGTTGTTATTTTATGTCTTCCATTAAATATATAAATTGCTATAATATCTGTTTATCTTACTATAATTGTGTGTGACTTTGCATGAAAGGAAGGTAAAACTATTATTTATGATGTTGCTCTTTGCCTTTAAATCTATTATTGTTGTTATGAAATGGAATGTAAATGTATGTGAAGAGAGAGGGGGGATATTATTATTCTCTCTACCTTGTATTTTCCAATAGGGTTGTGGGTTCGCCCATTACCCTAATAACCTTATGTGGTGCTATTAAACCCAATTGCATGATTTATAGGTGTCTAGAAGTGTTGAGTTAGGAATCCTAATGAGTACTACTACCCTTTTGGTAGGGGTATTGAAGCCGGTTAACCCGTGATGCTAGTGGTTGGGTCCTGTATATTGAGCAAGCCCACTATTGTCATAGAGAGGTAGGGTTGCATATAATAGATAAGGGTTCTTGGGCGCTCAAGACCGGTAACCAATCCATGAGAGGACATGGAGAGCATCATGTCCATTATATGTGGATGACCACTGGGTTAAGGAATGGGATCCAACAGATGCCTCCCGTTGAGGATTCCATTCATAGGTGAGAAGGTATTAAACCAATAGAGCACTAGGCGTGAGGGGAGATATCCGGACCATATGTAGTATGAAACCGTATGACCTTGCACTGGGCTTAGGTTTATCCCTAACACACTCCAAATCTTATACCAATGATGATATGAGAGAGTGGTAACTTAATCCCCAACCGGGCTCAATGAGACTTTACCCAATAGCTGCGGAGAACCCAACAGACGTGCTTTGGGGCCATGAGGGAAGAGTGATGAGACCGCCAAAGAAGATTGGTGTATGACTTAATGCGTGTCTACTTTAGAGACTACATTATAGAGTTAGGAACCTCATATCATCACCATGCATTTATTTATTTATTTACTTATGTTATTGAATACATGATTGTCTTATGAATTATGACATGGGAATTAGATGAATATATGATGTGATTGTTAGTTACCTCACTGAGTTCTATGATCTCATTCCTTTATTTTTGTTTGCTCTTTAGACTGCTGTACATGTTATGAGGACCCCACTATTGTTGAGGATCCTTTGTCAAGTGATTATTAGGATGGAATATTTGGAGAAGAAATGGAGGCACATGAGGTTTCTTGTTTGTGCCGGGACTGCTTTTATGGAGATTCCTTTCCTTAGAGCTCCTTTAGATTATTTCCGCTGCAACATTTAACATTCTTGCTTTCCGTAGAACTTTGATGTTTAGTTGTTGAAAGGAAGTTTTGGATATTGTAATCCTTTCTTTTCATTCTTGATTATTAAATACTTGAACTTGTTTATTTCCTGTCCATTTAATTTTACCTTATCATGTATTGTATGGAATTGTCACTAAACCTAGATATTGCGGTGTATCACCCCCAAGGGTATTCGGGTATGACTGGATCTAGCTAGGTGGGGTGTGATAGAAACAGGCCCCTCGTGCTTGGTTTCAACGCCTGAGTACATGCCTTCTTCGTCTCAGTTTTATTGTCTCCAAGACAAATTCGTCCTTATTTTATTGTCATCTCTCGAGTGGACCGTTGTTTATTCTTGTTTATGTTGATGACATCCTCATCATTGGTCCTTCATCTTTGGATATCAACACGCTAATGTCTACTTTATCCTTGAAATTTGCACTCAAAGACTTAGGTCCTGCTTGGTTTTTTCTTGGTATTGAGCTTATTCCGATGGGTGCTGGTCTTCTTCTTTCCCAACAGCGTTACATTAGTGGTTTATTGGCATGGGCTGATTTGTCTACAGCCAAACCCATTACTCCTATGGCCACCTCTACTCATTTATCTTTTGATGGGCCGCATTTTCCTGATCTAGCTCTTTATAGGAGTCTTGTTGGAACACTTCAGTATGTGACGCTTACTAGGCCCGACCTCTCTTATCCTATGAATACGTTGTGTCAATTCATGGCTCAACCCACTGAGGCCCATTGGACTACTTTAAAATGCTTGTTGCGTTATTTAAAGGGTACAATCGTCTTTGGTTTACATCTCACACCATCTGCTACTTTTGTTATTGAGGCAGATGCTGATTGGGCTGGGTGTCCCATGGATCACAAATCACAGGGTGGTTATCTTGTATACCTAGGTGGTAATCTTGTTTCTTAGCAATCTCATAAACAATCTAATGTTGCACGCTCCAGTACTAAAAGTGAGTATCGTGCGCTTGCTCTTGCCACTACGGAGTTAACTTGGATTCAATCTCTTCTTACTGAGTTGGTCGGAAACTCGCCGAATCACATCGAAACACTCCAAAATTAACAGAAAAATTCTAAAACAACATACTAAGACTATCTATGAAGGTTTAAACATCTAATAAGGCCAACGGAATAGAATTCTAATAAAACACCTATCAGGTTAAAATTGCAGGTTCACACGGAAAGGCTAGAATGAATGGGGATTCATTCAAAAGGATAGAAAATAGTAGATCATGCATAGAAAACATCTTAGAACAAGTCTAACACAGATTAGAATTGAAAACTACAGTAAGAGTAAATCATGATATCAATACTAGATCAAAACATGGAAAACCACCATATGGCTTCATGGAGAACATAGAGTGAACGGGGATTCACTCTAAGACTAAGAAGATTAGAGGTTGGATCATTATAGTAGTGTAATACCTTCCTCACAATCAAAACAAAAAGAAGATACAGTAGAGAGAATATATCAGAGAAGAAAGAGATTGAATACTAACCTTGTAGAGGAGAAATCAAAGTAGGAACCTTGGTTGGATTCCTAGGGATCTTCCTTGGCTTGAGGAGGAGGCTCTAGGGTTCTTCCCACGTTCTCCAATAGTTAAAAGGCAAAGTACTTAGGTTTAGATCGAGGTTGTATATATATATATATATATATATATATATATATATATATATATATATATATATATATATATAGATCCAGAATCCAAAACTTCCAAAATTAGACAATTTTGTTTCCGGGGCTGTTTTGGTTGATGGTATCGACCAAAGGAGGATCGACCAAAGGGTCTCCCTTTGTCAACTTTCTGAATTTTGGATCTCCAAGGTCAAACCAACACTTAGGTCCTCAACCAACTTAGGGAAAGGTCTGACCTGACTTCCTAGGACCTTCCAAAGCTTTCAACATTGAACTCAAGGTCCAACTTCCAAGTCAAACATCTATCAGGTCACTTCTTCATCCAAAACAAACAGGGTCATTAGGTTAGGGTTAGGTGGGATTTCACAATCTCGCCCCCTTAAAAAAAATTTGCCCTTGAAATTGGGAGAGTACTTGGCTTTCCAAAAGACGGGGGTACTTCACTTTCATCTTGACTTCCTTCTCCTAAAATTTTCTTCAGGGTATACTTCTGTCCCACAACTAGTTCTAAATGGAGCTAGGATAAATTATATAGCAGAGAAAATCAAAACAATGCATATGGTATGTATGCAATGCATAGGTAAAGAAATAGATTAACAATAGGAGTTAAAGCTAAGAGTAACATATCGGTCATGACATTTAAGATTCGGCTCTATCTCGATTCCAACTATGCTATACACTTTACCAGCAGGAGGGGCTTGAATTGGCTTCACAACTACAGCAGCTTGAAGACCTAATTTATGGGGGCAGAGACAAGTAGGATGTCGTGTCTGTTGGCAGAAATAACAGACAAGTTCTCTTTGTCCCACAGGTTGCACTAGCGCTAGAGGTCTTTGAGTCACTAACCTCGGGTTTGCATAGATCGGTCCAGGGTTTGCAATCCCAACACCTTGTCCCACAGCCCTATGCTGAAAAGTCGAGGTGGGATATGGTGTAGGTCTAGTGATCTTCCTGTCGGTCCTATCGACATAACCAGAACTTCTACTCAGCAAGGATTTCTAGTGACGAAGATTCTCTCTCTAGATTCTTCAACTTTCTTCGAATTCTGCACTATTTGAGCGTAACTCTCAATTGGTAAAATGGTGAGATAAGTCTTGATTGAGGGTCACAGTCCTTTGAAGAACTTCTTTGCTTTAGCTCTATTTGTCTTCAAGGATGCAGGGGCAAAGAAAAACAATTCCTCAAATTTCTGTTGATACTCAAGTACAGAAAGGGGACCTTGTGTAAGAGCCATGAATTCCAACTCTTTCGCATCAACATCCTTCATAGACTCAAGGAAATAGTTCTTGCAAAAAGCTTTCTTAAATATTTCCCAAGAGATACCATCTGGCATGCAAATCTTCCGAATAGGGCGGGTAGCATTCCACCACGCATCAGCTTCATGCTGGAGCTTCTGCTTGGCGAACAGGATCTTCTGTGCTTCAGAGCACTGCAAATTCCTGAAAGCCTCTAATTTCCTCAGCCACTTCTTAGGGAACATAGTATCCTTCGTCACACCTGTAAAACTCAGAACTTGCAACTTCAGAAACTCTCCATCAGCCTGATATGAGGAGTTCCTGCCAATCTTTCAACATTAGGCACAACAACAAGGTTAGGATTGGCCTGGGTAGCAGCACTGGTCTCGTTGTGCACTGGTCTCGTTGTGCATAGCCATAATCCCAGTCAACATTTGATTAAATTGTGCACTCTGCTATTGCATAATGTTCCCCATGATAGTAGTGATATCCTAGATGCTAACCACTGGAGGAGCACCGGGTGGGTTATCAGCAGCTTGACTGTTTAGAGGATTCTGGTCTTCAACACCACTAGAAGATGCACCAACATCAAGGACAATCCTTCTTCCATTCTGACAAGAGGAGGCACCATGGTTCCTTCTTCCAACCATTCTGCTGATCCAACAAGAAGTCAAAAACCAATAAAATCTATCCAAAGTCAAACTCATGTTCCCAACATGCCAAACATACTTATCTCAACAACACAGGCCATTAAAATCCAAACAATATCATCAAAAATTAAATTTTTCTTAAAATGGCCAAATCTCAAAAATCAGCCCTGCTTGGTCAATGGTCCTTTGGTCGATGGTATCAACCAAGGGAATCAACCAAAGCTCTTCTGCATGAAGAAAAACAGCATAAAGGGCCCACTTGGTTCATTTCAAACTCACTTCTATCTTAACTCATTTTGAATTTGGACTTTGGGGAAAGGCTTTCTATGGTTTTCTAAGGGTTCTAAAGCTTGCACAAGGCTTCAACAACATCTCACAACACACTTTGATCATCAACCAACAAGTAAGTTCCAAACTCACTCTCAAATGGCTTTACCATTATCTAGATTTTTCTCAAAACCATTCCTTGCTTGCTGTTCTAGGTTAGAATCACAACTAGGAAGGTTTACTAACATGCTCCAACCATTTTCGAGATAATGCCATGCTTCAACACTTAGATTCAACACACTTTGCACACTTTTTTACTATTCACAACACAAAAACCCAACTTTTGAAAAACTTGCACCATTTCCAAACCAAATGGAGATTTAAACCAAATCACTTCCTACATGATTGATTCATCATGGTTGAGATGCTCCCACACTTCGTTAGGAAAAAATCCAAGTTTCAAAATATCACAAAACTTCACCCAAAGAGGATTTCTTCACTTCTTCCTTGCTGAATTTTCTCATCCATACTGAGTTTTTTGATAGATTTCTCTTAAATAAGTTATTCCAACATGTTAATCTAAGTATTATGCACATGCTATTATGTCCAAATAGCAATTCTTCCGAAATAAAAAAATTTCAAAACAATTACCAAAATACCCTTCTTTAGTGCAAACAAGCCCATGTACTAATCCATTGCAATCTTTGCCTTGTCTCAACAAGTTCACTATGCCTAGAGGAGGAGGACGGGCGAATAGGGGTCTAGGACACATTCCACAGCCGATAGTTATCTGAGAGGATCTCTTCTCTACTCTAGAGGCCAACTACTTACACGAGTACTACTTTAGAGACTTGCCTATTGAGTATGGGCGGTTGGTTCTTACAGATGATATAGAGACCTTCCACATCCAACAGCAACTAGGGGCTATGGGATGGCTTCACCTTCACACCACAGACTACCCAGTCTACTCAGATTTAGTCAGGTACTTCTATAGTAACTTGACCTACCGTACGGAGATAGACACACACGGGGGCACCAGGCTAGTCATTCAGACCAAGGTCAGAGAGACGGAGATTAGATTTTCCACGAGAGTACTGGCCCACATTCTTAGAGTTCCATATGTTCTAGATTCTTGTTGGTGGATCCCAGTCGGCATAGACATTACCGAGGTTCTTCATCCACACGAGCTCCACAAGATTTGCATGATTCTTTGGGATGACATCCGCTATCACAGCTTACGGAGCGAAACTCAGATGCGCCCATTAGCTTGAGTTATCGCTCGCATCATCGAGCAAAACATCATTCCAAAGGCAGGGCATCACAACAAGGTGTCAATGATGGAGGCCTTGGTCATTTACAACATCTACACCGGCTATCGGATGGACCTTTCCTACATCATCCAACACGTCATGATCGATCGGGTTGAGTATCCTAGGGTTAGGAACTTAGCCTTTGGTCGACTCTTGACACGCATCTTCCGGCACTTTGATGTCAGTCTCAAGGATACTACGGTGCTTCACCGGAACATAGGAGAGGACATCGGTTCTTCGTTGCTTGGGAAGATGAGGCTTCGCGATGCAACTGGATCAGAGGATGAGGATGATGATGCCAAGAATGATGATGATGATGAGGATGAGGTTCCAGCTCAAGATAAGGCTCAGGGTCAGGATGATGTCGGGGATCAGGGTAATGAGGAGATTCCGCGACACTAGGAGATTCCTATACCATGATTCTTTGAGGTTGGAGCTCTATCAAATACGACTTTTGAGGCTCCAGGTGTGGCTTCTCAGTTGTCAATGATATCTTCCACTCTTAAGAGGATGGAGGCCTATATGTATACCATGGGAGATCGGTTGACACGACTGGAGGAGGAAGTTAGAGCTAGGAGAGATTAGATAGATCGTCAGAGTCAATCACCTAGATAGGCAGTGCTAGGATTTTCCTTTTGCTTATGAGATGTACTTACTTTCAAGCTTGTAAAAATTTTCTTAGTGATTAATGAAGTTTAGTTTATTTCACTTGTGTTATTGTACATTATGCATTTCCTGTATTGTATTAGTAATTGTTCAACGTTTGGCTTATGACTCATAACTCATCACGACCACTCATAACTATTACTCCCAATGACAACTCTCCTAAGACAACTCTTAACTCATGACTCAACTCATAACTGTAACCCATAAGGACAACTCTTAACTCATGACTTGACTCATCAACACATAACGTATAACTTATAACTTATAACTTATAACTATGACTCATAACTACAACTTAACTATAACCCATAACTACAACTCAAGTACAAGTCATAAATTATAATTATTGTGCATTATTCAAACTTGGTGTATTATGCTTCATTAATTCAAGTTTCTAGTCCAAGTTTTCTATTATTCACTTCTAAGGAAGTTTGAGTCACTTTAGATCTATTACTCAAGGATGCTTCATTACTGTGTTTTGTGGTTATGATTGTCCAAAAACTTTGGGCTCTGATACCACTCTGTCACATCCACCCAGCCGGTGCCCTATCTAGCATACCCGAGTGTGTGATCCACAACCCTGAAGATCAAGTTTAAGGCGATCATATCCCACATAGCACAATAAAATAATCAAAAGCATGAACAAATCACTATACTGAAATAAATTAAGAAATAATCTAGAAATGATCAGAGAAGGATCACAAAAAATATCAAAGTGCGGAATAAAAAGATACTAATCAAAAGAGATAATTGTAGAGTATAGCGAAAATATACCCTACAATAAAAGCAGAAGGTAGATCGGAAATCTAAAACAAGTCTAAAGCTTTTATAATTAAAATAGAAGTCTAAAAGAACAAAGAGTAAACTAATCAAAATCTTTCATCGGCTCTTCTTCTTCTTCAGTCTTCATCTTCTTCACCCTAGGATTGTGCTCTTGTAACTTCGGATCAACTTCTAACTCATGATCCCATTGGCGAATAAGGCGATGCCGGCTGCTGTCAATAGGAGCCGTCAATGTGGTCCAAACCTGTGTACTGGTCACACCATTGGACATGATCTTCTCCATTGATTTCCGTAGTTGAACCATGTAAGGAAGGGTCCTCCATAACGAAGCACAGGTTCTCTTCTGTTCCTGCAAAAGCATCTAAAAACATATCCCCCAAAGGGTAAGCTCAAAAGAACTTAGCAAGTAGTCCAATTCACAATACACAATTACACACAATCCAAAGCAATCATAAATGCAATGATATGAGACAATAAATGCAAGTATGCTTCTAACTCTACATATGCTGGTCTTTATTGGCAAACAAACATTAAGTCATAGCACCATACTCCTCTAGGTAGGTCTCAGTCACTCTTCCCTCAACCTTCCCTGTCTTTTGGGTTCTCCGTTGGTAATTAGGTCCTGCATCCTTCCCGAACATTCCATTGCTAGGGTTTAGGTCACCATTCTCTCGCATCACCATTGGTCTGAGTATTGGCGCGTGTTCATGGTTAAACTTAGCCCAATGCAAGTCATCTATTGAGTCAAATCTAGTTAGGGTTATATACTTCCATTCCTAGCTTCCTGCGATCATTTCCGATATCCTTCCCCCTAAAGTCACGGTCTTCTTCCTGGCTACGTAGACTCTTAACCCTATTGGTCACCCACAAATAATAAACAGGATGTTCTCATGTCCTCTCACAGGTTGGCTACCGGTCTTGAACGCCCATGAGCCTAAGTATATTAAATGCGACCCTACCAATGAATGGCCCCCACAATGTGATCCATGTCCTCTCACGGGTTGGTTACTGGTCTTAAGCGTCCACAAATCCCCATTGTTGCCACGGGTCACTAGGTCTCAATTCCCCTAGCCAAACACTTCTAAACCAATTCTAGGTATGTCAACCAGTAGTTAGGGAAAGCGCCAAGGGGCACCATAAGAAAGCGTCCCATACCACGTCCATTGGTGTCCAAAGACAAAAACGCCAAAAGGGCATTCCCCATTCCATAACTACAACCTAGGCAACCACATCATATCATGATTCCACACATATCACATTATAGTCCAATCCATTCACATCATTCAATGTCAATCTGAATATGTAGATCCCAATATGATTAACCTATTGTAATTACATAATTGAAACAATATATAAAAGAATGCAAAACAATAGCTAACTCATGCATTCAAGTCATAACACATCAAAGCATGTAAATATGCATATTGTGAGTGAACGTACTCACCTTGTATCTGACTTTGTAACCTTCAAGTGAGAGATTAGAGAACAAATCCAAAACCACCTAAACAACCTTACACAAACATGTATAGATCATAAGAAACAAATCCAAACGATCGGAGTCTAAACCGAGACAAAACAAGGAAAACTGTTGTCAGCAACCCGTTGGTCGATGGTCCCTTGGTTGATGCATCGACCATGCAAAAAGTGTATGGACATAATCACCAACTTTGGTTGGAAACTCGCCGAAACACATCTAAACACTCCGAAATTAATAGGAAAATTCTAAAACAACATACTAAGACTATCTATGAAGGTTTAAACATCTAATAAGGCCAACGGAATAGAATTCTAATAAAACACCTATTAGGTTAAAACTGCAAGTTCACACGGAAAGGCTAGAATGAATGGGGGGATTCATTCGAAAGGATAGAAAACAATAGATCATGCATAGGAAACATCTTAGAAACAAGTCTAACATAGATTAGAATTGAAAACTACAGTAAGAGTAAATCATGATATCAATACTAGATCAAAACATGGAAAACCACCATATGGCTTCAAGGAGAACATAGAGTGAACGGGGATTCACTCTAAGACTAAGAAGATTAGAGGTTGGGTCATTACAGTAGTGTAATACCTTCCTCACAATCAAAACAAAAAGAAGATACGGTAGAGAGAATAGATTAGAGAAGAAAGAGATTGAATACTAACCTTGTAGAGGAGAAATCAAAGTAGGAACCTTGGTTGGATTCTTAGGGATCTTCCTTGGCTTGAAGAGGAGGCTCTAGGGTTCTTCCCACGTTCTCCAATAGTTAAGAGGCAAAGTACTTAGGTTTAGACCGAGGTTGCATATATATAGAGATCCAAAATCCAAAACTTCCAAAGTTAGACAATTTTGTTTTCGGAGGGAGGATCGACCAAAGGGTCTCCCTTTGTCAACTTGCTGAATTTTGGATCTCCAGGGTCAAAACCAACACTTAGGTCCTCAACCAACTTAGGGAAAAGTTTGACCTAACTTCCTAGGACCTTCCAAAGCTATCAACACTAAAATCAAGGTAACTTCCAAGTCAAACATCAATTAAGTCACTTTTCATCCAAAACAAATAGGGTCATTAGGTTAGGGTTAGGAGGGATTTCACACCATTGCCCCTAGGCATTTGGTCAGGACAATACTAGAATTTTAGGGTTTTTACACTCTAAAACCCCTATTTATTGATTTTAAACCTTGAATTCGGGATTACTCTACTCTAGGACAGCCGAGAACTCTAGAGCAAGTCACAGGGTATGTTCTAGAGTGAAAGGAAGCAATATTCATGGAAGGAATTTTGGATCTTTATGGGATCTTTAGTTTTTAAGGTAAATCATCTATATATTGTGTCTCCTCTATGATCTTTGTTAAGTTTTGAGAAATGGATGGGAGGAGATTGTGTTGGGGGATTAGATTTAATTTGGAAACCAATGTTTTCCATCAATCCTAATAAGATCTTGCATGGGGGATGATATCTACATCTTTCCCAACTGTGAAATATTCCCAAAATAGGATCCTCATCTTTAGATTGTTAGATCTTTAGGGTTTGTTGTCATCATTAGGGAGTGGTTGGATGTGCTTCAGAGATGAAATCCATGCCTAAGATCACCCCCGAACCCTCCATGGATCCAGGAGAAGGTGTGAATTTTTGACCTGGGTTGCGGGTCGCACACCCTGGGTGGTCTATCTGGGTAGTTGACTTGTCTCTACTGGCTTAATCGACAACCCCTCCTACTGTCCTGTGTTGGTTGTGAAATCCCTTAGAATCCTAACCTGATAAATCTTCATTTTAGGTCCACAATCCCGGAGTGCTAGTAGAAAGCAGTTGTGGGTCATCCGTGTTGAAGCTTGGGTCCAAAAGTTGAACTACGGACATGGATAATGAAGGAGATGACCCGGCCACCATTTTGAATGTTGGAAGGAGAGAGAAAGTCAACCGGATGGGTTAAAAAGAGGATTTTGGCATGCACAAAAACCAATGTTAGAAGACTCCAATGCAAAGGTAAACTAGACCATTGAGTCAAGTATTTTTAGAGGTATATACCCTCCAAAGCTCGATAGAAACCGCTTTGGATGAAAAAGTTATAGGGGCAGTCTCCTGGGTGTGGCTGATCCAATTGATTAACCAACCCTTACCCAGAAAAGGAAAATTTTGGAATTTTGGGTTTTGAAACCCTATTTTATTATCTTTTTTAGTCTCATATACGGATTTTTTTATGTTCTTTGGAGGCTGAGAGCGTGGGGGAAGAGAAGAGATTGGTATTGTGTCAAATCATGGGGATTTTGGCATGCCAAAGCACGAATCATAGAGATAATCGTGTGCGGAGGTAAGGAATCCCTCTTTCATCTATTTCTTTAAGTTATTTAAGATGGTGGTTGGTATTGAAGATGATGAATGTGAGTGGTAGAGTTAGTTGAATGCTATTGAATGCTCGTTGAAGTTTCCTAGCATGTTTCCAAATCCTATTATGTGTTGAATGGTGTTAGTCCTCCATTTGAGACTAATTGAACATCTCAGAAACGCCTACAGACAACACTCTGTTAACTAAATTGGGGCTTTTTAGTTGGAGACTGGTTGGGTGTTTGGATGTTGTTTTTGGGGCATTGTTGCTACTCCATTGAAGCCCCAAAAGCCCAAAAATATTGGGTTTCGAAATGAGAAAGGAGAGACCAAATATCTTTGTAGCCATGGGGAGGCCAACCAGGGGCATTCAACTAGTCTTGGTCAGCTTGATGGACTAGCCCTCCCTAGGTCTGATCCGGTGACATCGTTCGATGTCTAATGTTTGTCCAATTTGGTTCTAATTTGAAACTAAACTATTTTACATGGTTTTGCTAGGTCTTGGGTGATCTTTTTGACCTTTTTTTTCTCTCACATTTTGGTTCTCTTAAGAGTACTAGCATCGCGACAGGTGACAAAGACAATCTTACACTATCATGTGTTTAATTTCATGTTCTACTATGATTATCATGCTTGTTGTGTGATTGTGCAACTTTTTTGTAGGGCATGCATGCAAGGGTAGTGACATAGATTTTCATTATGTTTACTATTTTGTTATTTACTTTCAATTATATTTATGATGATGATGATATGATGGAAATGTGAAGATAATGCATACATGTATAATCTACCCAGAGTTGTGGGTTTACCCATTACATTTCATATAGATTCTTTATGTGTTGAGATGAATGCCTAAAAATCCGTATCATGCCATCACCCTTTTGGTAGGGGTATTGAAGCCGAGTGACCCATGACAACATTTGGTGTGGTCACCAAACAGCCTATTGTAGTATGTGTTGGGACACAACAGACCACGTGTCATTCATGGTAAGGTTGCATATGGATGAGGGAGGCATAGTTCGAGTTTTTTGGAGCCATAGGATATGGCTTGACCTATTGCATGTGGATGACCATAGGGGTAAGGGAGGTGTGAAACCCAGCCCTAACCTAACCCTGACCTTGACCTAGAAACCCTGTTGTTTTTAGGTCCAAAGACCCGGAGTAAAGGAAGAAGCCAGTTGTGGGCCATCTCAGTAGAAGACATGGTGTTTGACTCTGAACCTATGGATATTGATGGTGGAGTTCAAATCTCGAAGTCTGCATCTGATCCGGAAAGGAAGCTGCACCCTGTCGAAGATGAGATTAGTTGAAGGACTTGGAGTGTTATCTGACTTGGTTTGAAGGTATTTCTACACACTAGATATGTCACTTGATCTGTGTACAAAAGCCCATGAGGTTTAGAGCCCATTTGATCCTTCAATTCCCTGTTTGTTCCTTACTGTTTGCCTTGGTCGACTCCTTGGTTGACTGGGCCAAGCGACCAAGCACTCGACCAAAGGTTTGCTAAATCCGAGAAATGCAATTTTAGGGTTTTTCACTTTTATTTAAACCCTACTTCGTGTTTCTTAGTTACGGCAGCCTCCTAAACACTTTTTGAACGTGAGAAGACCTCTCTGAAACTCTCTCTGGTGATTCGAACAATTCCTCTGCAGATCTAAAGCTTCTCATCTCTGATCTGCCAATTCAAGGTTAGTAATCACTTTACGAATTTCTTTTCTTTAATCTTATTCTTGATTGAGATTAGAAGAAGATGATGCATCCTTGCAACCATCTCTTCATGATCTCCTTCATTTCTTTGAGATCTATGATCACTGTCACATCCACTCAGCCGATACCCTACCTGGCATACCCGAGTGTGTGATCCATGGCCCCGAAGATCAAGTATCGAGGTAATCAACCTCCCACATAGACAATAACATAATCATGAACATAAATAATCAGTGTGCAAAAGATAAACAACAGATCCAAATAAGGAAAGAATAAATCATATATCATCAGAGTACGAAAGACAATCAGAATGTCTAAATCAATAAAATAAAGTGAGGCAGAATCCCACTCTACAACCAACGGAAAAGTAGTGCTAAAAGAAAAGGAAAAGGAATGAAACTAATCCCAATAGCAGGTACAATAAGTAACTAAATTGTTCTCAATCTTATAGACAACATCTCTATAAGTATAAATCTCAAAAATGGCGCAAGGGCGCTTCCACTCTATGGTCAGACTAAGCATCGTACGCAACATAACCACCCGCGGAATCTTCAGTGTAATTGTAGTAACCGCAATCACCTTCCTGGAGATATGCCTCTTCTCCTTGCGCTTCTTCATACGAGCAGTCATGATACTCAGAACCTGTAGAGAAATCTAACAATACATTGTACAAAAGGAATGAGTTTCAAAGAAACTCAGTAAGGCAGTTAATCCATAACAACATAAATGGCAGGATTTCAAAGCAAAGTAAAATGCTATATGATATGAAACACATGATGCAATATGATTCTAACTCTACGTATGCTGGTCTCTATCGGTAGACATGCTTTAAGTCATAGCACCATACTTCTTTAGGAAGGTCTCATCGCACAACGCCTTTTGGTATTGGGTCCGGCATCCCTCGGGACATTCCATGGCTGGGGGTTAAGTCACCACTCTCTCACATCACCATTGGTCTAAGTACTGGCGCATGTCAGGGTCAAAGCCTAGCCAAATGCAAGTCTCCTACTCAGTTACATCAAGTCAGATCCAGATACGTCCATTCCTTGCCCCTGTCGATCCTTTCCGTATCCTTCACACTAGAGTCCTCATAGTCCCTAACTACGGACTCATCAACCCTATAGGTCATCCACATATGGTAAATGGGAAGCTCACGTCCCCTCATGGGTTGGCTACCGGTCTTGAGCGCCCATGAGCCCAAGTCTATCCATATGCAACCCTACCGATAAATGGTCCCCACAATGTGATTCCTGTCCTCTCATGGATTGGTTACCGGTCTTAAGCGCCCATGAATCCCCATTGCTGCCACGGGTCGTTCGGTCTCAATACACCTCCGATTAGGGTCTGACATAACGGGACATCCTAGCCAAACACTACTAGATAGCCCTAAATATGTCATCCAACAGTTTAGGAAGGTGTCCAAAGGGCATCTCCGGAAACATCCCATAATATTCCCGTAGTTGTCCAAGGACAGAAGTGTCAAAAGGACACCTCCCCTTTCCAAACCATACTTAATCATTCACAAACATAATTCCATCATATCACATATATGGTAACTTCTTATATGGAAAGAAATCAATAATAACATCCAACTTGCATATATTTGGTAAGTAAATCATACATGAATCAATCTAGTATAAACAAGTAATGCTGCTGTAATCAAGGTAATGCATCAATAGTATATCAGTGTAAGCATCTAATTAAGGAAATAAACTAACAAGATTCAAATATAGAAACTAGAACATGAAATCTATGTAGTTAAGGAAATAACCATCTTTACCTTATATAACTCGCAAAGGAATCTTAGGGAATCAAGTAAGACCTTGACTAAACTTGGGAAGAAAGTCCTAAACAAGTATATACAACATATTATGAAAGATACTTAGAAGGAAAGATATCAAAACATCCAAAACAAACCAAATATGAGGTTGCTGTACCCATTGGTCGATTGGATTGGTCTCATCGCCTCGATTGACCAATGAGTCGACCAACAGAGACAGTGGCCTTCAAAATTAGAGTTTTTAGAATATGAAACTGAATTTGGTGGTTCAAAAGGGTACTAAACAAGGGAGAAACTACAATGGCAGTATACTAGTATATAGACGACTCTAAAACACTAATCAAATCAAGTCTTCAAGTTACAAATTAAGAAACAAAAAGTTACCATAATTAGATCAATCATGGTTCTTGAAGAATTCATAGTAAAAATCATGGACAAGAACAATAAGATGATGGATCACTAATTGTGATAAAGGAATCATGAAAAGCATGCTTAGATCTTCAAGAAAATTAGATCTAAGACTGAAGAACATCAATCTAAATAAGGAAAGAGAATGAATACAAGCTTTCCTTCAAAAGCGAGTGATGATCTTGATGAAGATCATCCACCAAGCTTTAGATCCTTAGGAAAAGAGAGGGAAAGAGTATAGTGATGGTTGCAACAGAGATACAACATCACTTCTACTGTCCTCAATCAGAAAAGGAAATAAAAATAATGAAGAATCAAAGATGAAACATAGAAGAGGATGATCACATACCTTTTTGAGTAAAAGCACGAGTTTTGACGAAGATCCGTCAAGATAATCACCAAGGATGCAAGGGAGATGACTTGCAGAGGGCTCTGGTATGATCCAAAGAGTTTGGAGGCAGAAAATACGAAGTAGACTCGAGATTGGACTTAAATAGAGCAAGCAAAGACCTAATTAGCAAAATCAGATCCCATTGGTCGATTGGATTGGTCGACTGGTCCAGTCGACCAATTAGAACAGCAATTCCAAAATAGGGAAATGAAGGCTCAGATCAAATCCAAACATAAAGGGGTTTTGCACACACACCAAGTGACTTACCTAGTAGGTAGAAATGCCTTCAAACCATGACAGAGAGCACTCCAAGTCGATCAACTAATTCCATCTTCATCAGGGTGCAGTTTCCATAAATGGAACACTGACATCAACACTCATGGATTCCAAGCCAGCCACCAAGTCTTCCACTAGAATGACCCATAGCTGACTTCTTGCTTTACTTCGGGTTGTCGGACCTACAAACAATAGGGTTTTCGGGTCAAGGTTAGGGCTGGGTTTCACAATCACCGTAATGATCTTAACCCTAGCCTGATTAATTTCTTGAAACCCTGACCTTGTATGATCTTTCTGGAAACCTTTGGTAACCTCCCATGCGAGGGAAACCTCATGGGTAATATTTATGTTAATCTAAACTTGGTTTTCAATGATTTTCTTGTTATTTTCTTGTTAGCAATCATTCCCTTTCATCCTGTGATCATAGCCTTTTCATGAGAGCCATATGGTTGAAACCCTGGTTTCTTGGGTCAAATCAAGAACCCATATTTGACCATGACTTGATGATTTTATCTTCCTAAATGATTCTAATACATTCTAGGAAGTTCCCCTTCGAATTTCAAATCAATCCGACTTCAAACGAAGAAGTTATGACCAAATCAGTCTTTACATTTCCGTACTGACTCGGTTGGTCGACTGCTTGGTCGACTGGGTCAGTAGACCAAGCACTCGACCAAAGGAGGTAGTAGCTTCATTTTTTGCCTAGTTTGATTTGTTTGCTCTCTGATCTTTTAGGTATCTTTCCTAATGTTGTATTTATGATTGTTAGGGGTTTATTTGCTAAGTTTGGAGTTACTCTCTTTGATCTTTGGATTATCTTCGGCGATAATCAAGGTAAGAACAGTTATTTCATAATAACATAGATTGTATACTCTTGAGTTTATACTTTATGAAACTCTGAGTTTATGTACTGTTCTTGTACTTTATACTTTTGATGTACTACTGTAAGTACAGTAGCACTTCACTTATGTTTTCTTTTTCATTGTTCAAGCTTATATGAATTGCTTATTACTATATTGTTTAATGATTAGATCATGACTTTATATTCTCTTTTATATGATGAATGGTTGGTTGTGTATGACATGACTGATCTGAGAATGTGTTTGACTAGGTATGGTTTGGGATTGAGAGGTGTCCTTTTGACACTTCTGTCCTTCGACATTACCGGAAATAGTTTGGGATGTTTCCGGGGTTGCCCATTGACTCTTTCCCAAATCATTGATTGTTATACTTAGGACTGTCTAGCAGTGTTTGGCTAGGATGTCCCTGTTATATCAGACCCGAATCGGAAGGGTATTGAGACCGAACGACTCATGGTAGCAATGTGATTCACGGGCGCTTAAGACCGGTGAGTTATATCCATGAGAGGACGGAATCATATTGTGGGGGCCATTTATTGGAGGGTTGCATATGATTAGACTTGGGCTCATGGGCGCTCGAGACCGGTGAGTTATATCCGTGAGAGAACATGAGAGCTTCCCGTTTACCATATGTGGATAACCTATAGGGTTGATGAGTTCGTAGTCCGATAGGGAATACGCTGACTCTAGTGTGAAGGATACCAGAAAGGATCCCGAGAGGGGAGGAATGGAAGTATCTCGAACTGAGTTGATGTAACTAAGTAGATGACTTGCATTGGGCTAGGCTTAATCCTGATATGCGCCAGTACTTAGACCAATGGTGATGTGAGAGAGCGGTGACTTAACCCCCAGCCATGGATTGTCCGAGAGGGATGCCGGACCCACTACCAACCGGAGCCGAGTGAACTGAGACCTTCCCAAGAAGTACGGTGCTATGACTTAAAGCATGTCTGCCAATAGAGACCAGCATACATAGAGTTTAGATGCATACATACATTATCTGTTTCATACTGCATTGCATCTTGTTATGATTTGCCGCTTGTTATTTATGTTGTTATGAGTTAACTTGCCTTACTGAGTTTCTTTCGAAACTCATTCCTTTTTGTACAATCTTTTGTTAGATTTTTCTACAGGTACTGACTACTATGACGGACAGTAAGACGAAGTGCAAACCGATGAAGCGTACTACACGCAAGGTGTTGGCGACAATCAAGATTACACTGATGATCCCTCGAGCGATCACATTGCGTACTACGATTAGACGTAATGTAGAGATGGAACATCTCTGTTGGACTAACGAAGTCCACTATTTTGAAGATGTCATCTATAGATTTGAAACCGCGTAGTTTGCTTTGAACATTCTATTATTGCTTTTCTCTTGAAACCGTTGTAATTCTTTTTAGACTTATCCACTACTTTTCCGCTGTAGCTGTGGAGTGAGTTTCCACCTCACTCTACTTCTTTTGATGTGATTACATCTGGTATCATTTCCACACTCTGATTATATTGATTATTCATTTTCTGATTTGAATCTTTTATTTATAATATTAAAACCCTGATTATTTCCAGTTTATGATTATGTTATTGTATATGTGGGAGGATGATTTCCTCGATACTTGATCTTTGGGGCTGTGGATCACACTCCCGGGTATGCCAGTTAGGGTACCGGCTGGGGGGATGTGACAGGAGGCGTAGTCCAAGTTGGTTGGTACCATATGATGCGACCTTTTCTAGATAGGTGAGGATATCAGACTGAGTTGGTTGGTGCCATAGGAAGGATATCCTAACCTAGCATGTCATGGTTACATAGATGATTCTTTGTATTGGGATAGGAAGTTCTGTGACATGCGCCAAATTTCATGCCAATGGTAGTGGTGAGAGAGTGTGGCCCTATTCCCTAGCCATGGTCGATGATTGGATTGTTATCACCATACTTCGGTTATGATGCCAAGACTCATATGAGCATACTTACTTTTGCATTATATCTATGAAATCCAGCCATAACCCTAACTCGGAATTCCTGTTGTTTGTAGGTCCAAAGACCCGAAGTGATGGAAGAAGACAACTATGGGCCATCTCAATGGAAGACATGGTGTTTGACCCAGAACCCATGGAAATTGATGATGGTGTTCCATACTTGGAAACTTTGTCTGAGTTGGAGAAGAAACTGCACATTGATAAAGGAGAGATTGGTTGTTGGACCTAAAGCCTAGTTGGACATGGTTTGAAGGCATCCCTCCATGCTAGGTAGGTTGTTTGACTAGTTGTGAGAAGCCCATTCAAAAATATTGAGGTTTGGACCTTGAATTCCCTATTTTGGGCTTGCTGTCAACATGGGTTGACTGGGTCAATCGACCCACAGTGACAGCAGGGTCAAAATTGTAAAACTCTAATATTTTTTAAGGGCTTTTGTTCTATTTAAAGGGGAACTCCGTGTTTTTCACTCATTATCAATTCTAAGCCTTTGGAGAATGTGGGAAGACCCTAGAACCTCCTCTTAGAAGCCAAGGAAGATCCCCAAGCATCCGTCTGAGTTTCTTCATCGAATCTTCTTCTACAAAGGTTAGTAATTGAATTGTTTCTTCTTTGATCTATTCTCTCTTCTATTTCTTCTGATTTCTTGATTATGAGGAAGGTATTACACTACTATAATGGCCTCTTCTCTAATGCTCTTAGCCTTAGAGTGAATCCCCATTCACTCTATGTTCTTGAAGCCTTATGGTGATGTTCCTTGTATTTGATCTTACCCAAGATTTTGATTTCTCTTTCCTTAATTTTCCTACCTATCTTTATGATTGTGAGGAAGGTCTCATACCATTACCATGACCTTCCCTTGTATCTCCATGATTGTTGGGTGGATCCCTATTTTCCCTTGCTCTCTGTGAATCTACCCTGGGTTTATTTTGAAGGAAATTTTGGTAACTTCCAACAAAGGGTATCCAAATTGGGAAACATGATTTATCTTTTATTTGCTGGATCCTCTCCAACACCCTTCTTGATTATGAATTTACATTCTCTTTTCCCTAGAGTGAATTATTATTCTCTCTAGTCTTTCCATGAGAACCATGGACTGTATGCGATGAAACCCTAATCCTATGGTTCAATTAGGATTCTATCTTTTTGACCATGTTTGATGCTTAGACCTTCATAAATAGTCTTAGTATGTTTTTGGGGACTTCCCTTGTCACATCCTCCCAGCCGGTACCCTATCTGGCATACCCGAGAGTGTGATCCACAACCCAAAAGATCAAGTTTAGGAACGATCATATCCATTTCGCACAATAACATAATCAAAAGCAAGAACAAATCATAATGTTCAAGTAATTTATAATAAAAGTCAAGAAAGGATCTCAGAAGGATCACTATAGAATATCAGAGTGCGGAATAACAAGATACCAAAATCAAAAGACAACTGTAGAGTATAGCGGAATTATACCCTACAAATACATGCGGAAGGTAGATCGAAATCTAAGTAAAGCTCTAAGCTAATACAAGTAGAGTATAAGTCTAGAAGAAACAAAGGAAATCTAATCCACATCTTCAGTCAACTCTTCTTGTTCTTCAGTCTTTATCTTCTTCACCTTGCGCTTCCTCATACGGGCCGTCAAAGAAATCCAAACCTGTAGAGAAGTCTAACAACAGATTGTACAAAAAAAGGAATGAGTTTCGAAAGAAACTCAGTAAGGCAAGTTAATCCATAACAACATAAATAACATGGAAGCAAACCATAACAAGATGCAATGCAATATGAAACAAGTAATGTATGAATGCATCTAACTCTATGTATGCTGGTCTCTATGGCAGACATGCTTTAAGTCATAGCACCGTACTTCTTTGGGTAGGTCCGCTCACATCCTCAACCATTTAAGATATCTCGGGCGACTGATTGGTAATGGGGCCTGCATCCTTCTCGGACAATTTCCATGGTAAGGGGTTAAGTCAACACACTCTCTCACAACCGTTTGGCATAAGTACTGGCGCATGTCAGGGAAAAGCCTAGCCCAATGCAAGTCATCTAGTCGGATTATATCAACTCGGTTCCAGATACGTCCATTCCTCGTCCCTGACGATCCTTTCCGGTATCCTTCGCACTAGAGTCAGCGTATCCTATGGCACCGACCAACTCGGACTATGGACTCATCAACCCTATTGGTTATCCACATATGGTAAACGGGAAGCTCTCATGTCCTCTCACGGATATAACTCACCGGTCTCGAGCTCCCATGAGCCCAAGTCTAGCCATATGCAACCCTCCAATAAATGGCCCCCACAATGTGATTCCCGTCCTCTCACGGATATAACTCACCGGTCTTGAGTGCCCGTGAATCCCCATTGCTACCACGGGTCGTTCGGTCTCAATACCCTTCCGAATCGGGTCTGATATAATAGGGGTGTATCCTAGCCAAACACTGCTAGACATCCCTAGGTATGACAACCATTGATTCGGGAAAGTGTCGATGGGCAACCCCGGAAACATCCCATACTATTTTCGATAATGTCCAAGGACAGAAGTGTCAAAAGGACACTTCCCAATCCCAAACCAAACTTAAGCAAACACATTCTCAGATCAGTCATAACATACACAACCAGTAGTTCATCATATAAAAGAGAATGTAAAAGCAACATCAGATTAAGCAGTAATAAGTAATTCATATAACATAAACAATGAAAAGATGATATAAATAAGTGCTACTGTTCCCACAGTAGGAGATCAGAATTAAAATACAATAACAGTAGGTAATCTAATAGTTTCATAAAGTAGAAACTAGAGAACAAGCAATCTATGTAGTTAAGGAAATCAATTGTCCTTACCTGATTATCGCCGAAGATAATCCAAAGATCAAAGAGAGAGACACCAAACATGGCAAATAAACCCCTAACAAGCATAGATATAACATTAGGAAAGATACCTAAAAGATTAGAGAGAAAACGAATCAAATTGAGCGAAAATTGAAGCTACTGACTTCATTGGTCGATTGATTGGTCTACTGACCCAGTCGACCAATCAGTCGACCAATCGAGTCAGTACGGAATAGTGAAAACTGTTTTGGCCATAACTTCTTCGTTTGAAGTCGGATTGATCCGAAATTCGAAGGGGAACTTCCTAGGATGTATTAGAATCATATGGGAAGATAAAATCATCAAGTCATGGTAAAAATATGGGTTCTTGATTTAACCCAAGAAATTAGGGTTTCAACCTTTATGGCTCTCATGAAAAGGTTATGATCACAGGAAGAAAGGGAATGGTTGCAATCAAGAACATAATAAGAAAATCTTGTTTAGGTTAATAGAAACATTATGGGAAGATAATCATGGTCAAAAGATGGGTTCTTGATCTAACCCAAGAAATTAGGGTTTCAACCTTTATGGTTCCCATAAAAAGGTTAAGATCACAGGAGGGAAGGAATTGATGATTGGCCAATTACAACAAGAAGAATTAAAGAATATTGAATTTAGATCAACCTCCACATTACCCATGAGGTTTCCCTCACATGGGAGGTTACCAAAAAGGTTCTCAGATAATCACCCAAATTAGGGTTTCAAAGGATTAGGGTTAGGGTTTTCAAAGATTCCATCAGGTGGGGTTGAGATCATGATGATGATCATAGATCTCAAGGAACAAGATGAGATCATGGAGTGGATGGTTGCAAGAGTGCATCATCTTCTTCCTGATCTCAGCCAAGAACAGATTAAAGAAAGAAAATCAGAGATGGAGAAGAAAGAAAAGAGAGTAGACATACCTTTGATGCGAGAGGAAGAAGATTACTTCAAGTCTTGTGAGAGATCACCAAGGAATGCAAGGGAATTGATTAGATTAGGGTTCTAACTCATTCCAGAGGCTTAGGAGGCATAGGAGGCGAAGTAATCCCGAGATTAGGCTTAAATAGAGGAGACAGGACCAAATTGGTAAATTCAGACACCATTGGTCGATTGGATTGGTCTACTGGTCCAGTCGACCAATGAGTCGACCAATCAGGACAGCAAGGTTCAAACAGGGATTCGGAGGGCTATACAAGGTCAAATTGAGTGAGGTTTTCTTCTACGAGTCAATCAAGAAGTCTAGTTTCCAGAAATACCTTTGGATCAAGAATTGGAGTTCATTAGGTTCACCAACTAGGCTCATCTTCTTCGATGCGCAAGCAGGATTTGACAGACATAGTTCAGCAACTTCGGACAAGGATTTGGAAGGTTATATGGGGTCAAATTGAGTGGGGTTTTCTCCTGGAAGTCCATTAAGAAGTCTAGTTTCGGGAAATATAATCGGATTGAGCACAGGAGTTCATTAGGTATTTCAACTAATTCACCCCTCTTCGGTGCGCAGATTCAAAACTAACACTGACAATGCTCTCAAGTGAGGGGCATCATCGACAATGTCCATGGGCTTGGGTTCCGACACCAAATCGTCAACCAAAAGGGTCTACAAGCAACAAGCTAAGATCAAATCAAGGTCCAACTTTAAAGTCAACATTTAAACTAACCCTTCTTTACCCAAAACAGATAGGGTGCCCTGGCTAGGTTTGGGCTGGATTTCACATTCTCCCCCCCTTAAAATAATTTCGTCCTCGAAATTGGGAGAGTGCTTGGTTTCAAAAAGGCAGGGGTACTTTCCTATTATCTTGGCTTCCTTTTCCCAAAGTCCACGGAAAACAAATAACAATAAGTCTTTTTATAAGAAAACAAGGAGTAAATCTGACATGCTTTGAAATCAAATGGAAAGTATGATCATGGCTTCATGAAGATTTCACAAGGATCATGGCAAAGATTAATATGAAGATCATAAAACTTTAAGAATGAAAGGAGATTGTAGAAGAGATGGTTGCAAGGATCAATATGTTGCAAGGATGCAACATCTACTTCATAATCTCAATCTCAAAGAATAAATCATAGCAAGAGTAGATCAATACAACACAAGAGAGATTACAATTCTTTGATTGAAGAATAGGGGATGAAAAGCTTGAAACAATTAGAAGGAATAACAAATCATGAAGATCACACTTGATTTCTCTTCAAAATCATCATGTGGAGAATTTACAAGGTTATAGAGTGTATGGAGATCCACTCTAGAACAACAGGGATAGAAGGATCAGTCATGGGAATGATTTAAGATCATCCTCCTATCAAAGGGAATGTAAGGCACAAGAAGAAATCATGGAGAGAATAGATCAGCTTTGGGGTAAACTTCTACCAAACGAAACTAGGCAATTCGTACAACAGAGAATAAATTGAACAATGCATATGGTATATATGTATTTAGTACAACAACAAGGTTAGGAATAGGTGGGATCTCACACCCCTTCGAATTTTGGAGCAATCGGACTCTAAACGAAGAAGTTATAACCAATTTAGGGTTTTCTGCTCCATACTGTTCCTTGGGTCGATTGGACCAAGCTGCCCAAGCTGACAGTAGCTTGTTTCTTTGTCCGATTTGATCCGTTTGACCTCAATCTTCTAGGGCTTATTCTTAATGATTGTTGTATGCTTGTTTAGGGTCTATTTGCTAGTCTTGGACCTCTCCTCTTTATTCTCCAGAATTCTTTAAAGATTATTTAAGGTAAGGACGGTTGATCCCTAATAACCTAATATACATGTCTACTTGTAACTGAATTGGATTATATGATCATACTACTATTGTATTAGCTTTCTTATAATTATATTGCTACTATAGTTTCTTCAACAACAGTAGTACTTGTTTATGTGATTCAATTATTATTTCAGTCTTGTATGAATGATTATTTACTTACCATTTGTATTATCAGTTGTGCTTGTGAATGACTGATTTGGGAATGTGATTGTTTAGGTTGTGATTGGGGAATGGCGAATGCCCTTTTGGTGTTTCTGTCATTCGACACCAGTGGAGGTGGTATGAGATGTATTCCTATGGTGCCCCTTGGCGCTTTCCCTGATTACTAGTTGACATACCTAGGGCATGTCTAGAAGTGTATCGCTAGGATGTCCCTATTATATCAGACCCAATCGGAAGGGTATTGAGACCGAACATCTTGTGGCAGCAATGGGGATTTGTGGGCGCTCAAGACCGGTAACCAACCTGTGAGAGGACATGAATCACATTGTGAGGGTCATTCACTGGTAGGGTTGCAGTAGTGGGCATGGGCTCATGGGCGCTCAAGACCGGTATCCAACCCATGAGAGGACATGAGAGCTACATGTTTACTATTTGTGGATGACCAATAGGGTTTATGAGTCTATAGTCCGAGTTGGTTGTACCCATAGGATACGCTGACTCTAGGGAGAAGGATACTGGAAAGGATTGCTAGAGGTGAGAAATGGAAGTATCTAACCCTGACTTGATATAACTAAGTAGAAGACTTGTATTAGGCTAAGTTTAACCCTGACATGTGCCAATACTCAGACCAATGGTGATGTGAGAGAGCGGTGACCTAAACCCTAGCCATGGAATGTCCGAGAGGGATGCAGAACCCAAGTACCACCGGAGAACCCAAGATACCGAAATGGTTGAGGGAGAGTGATTTGAGACCTACCCAGAGGAGTATGGTGCTTGACTTAAAGCATGTCTGCCACTAAAGACCAACATACATAGAGTTAGAATCATATCTGCATTGTCTGTTTCATATCATATTGCATTCTGTATGATTTGCTAGCATGTGTTATTATGTTATTATGGAATGAACTGCCTTGCTGAGTTCTTTTGAACTCATTCCTTTTTGCAACATTTTTGTTAGACTTATCTGCAGGTACTGATGATATGATGGTCAATACTATGAAGACCAAGCTGATGACTCTTACAATACCCAAGGTACTGGCTACGGTGACTGCGACGGTGAAGACTACTAGTACGATACTGAAGCTTATCAGGATTAGTCCAACTCTAGTACTTGTGTGCCAACAATGGGACATCGTCTCTTTTGATTATGGATACGTTATTTATAGATTCGATGAGACCTTAGTTTAGATTTTTTTTTTTCTTCTTTTCTTTTCCCCTTTCATTTTGGGAACCGATTGTAAAATTTCTTTTACTTTTGATCTACTTTTCCTCTGCTACTGTAGAGTAATTTTTCACTACACTCTATATTTGTTTTATTCTATTGGTTTCATTTTCCACACTCTGATTGTATTCTTTGAATCTTATCTTGATCTCTTGATTTATACAGTTCACTTTGATTTAATCTTGTTCTCAATTATATTATTGTAAATGTGGGAGGTTGATTTCCTCAATACTGATCTTTGGGGCTATAGATCGCACACTCAGGTATGCCAGATAGGGTACTGGCTGGGTGAATGTGACAATGTGACAATATCTATATATTTTATTTACATTTCATACTACATACATATGTTAACTACTTGGTATATGATATTGTTGACTTCACACTAATTTCGTTGCAACTCATCTTGTGTGGAAAATATTTTTCTTAGACTCTTATACAGGTTATGATGACAACATCACTTTGGAGTACCAAGTGCCGCTGGAGCCGTAGGATGCACCAGCGAGCGAAGAGATGGATACCCTTGGTGATGCGTGTCCATGCTTGGACTGTTCTTATGGTATTAAACTGCTTTGATTGTTGTGTAGTATTCTTTAAGATATCCTGGAGTTTGATTTGAAGGACTACACTTTTTAAAAATGCATGATAACATTGAGACTTCTGCTATAATAACTATAAATTTGATTTAACTTTGATATTAACTTTGAGATTAATTTTGGATAACTGTAATAACTTATAATTGATTCCTCTTAAATGCTTGCTCCTTTGATTATGCTATTGTGTATAATGTAGTTATGGATTGGCTGTAAACCTAGATCTTGTAGTTATGAATCACCTCACAGGTATTTGGGTAAGCCCAATACCGGCTGGGTGGGGTGTGACATTGGTTGTCTATTTAGCTTGATTGATCCCAAACACTAATTCTAATTATATATACATGTTCCTAGGAGTAACAGGGACTTGTTAGAGTATATTTTTGTGAAGTTTGGATTTGTTTCGAAGGTTTTGGAAAATCATTCAAGTGAGGGAAACGATATGCATATGGTTGGTTTGATCCTTGAGTTTTTCATATCCTTTCATATGCATGCTTGTGATGTGTTATAATGCTTATACATGTTATTTAGGACATGCATACATGGGGTGCATCGTCATTATATTGTTTCTTTAATACTGTACTTTTTTATATTAGAAAGCATGTTGGGATGAGAGTTTATATAATTTAAGCTATATCCATAAATATATCAGGGGTGTGGTTTAGGCCATTACCATTGGTACCTCTTGCATGACATTTAGATATGTGTATGCATATTATGATTGTCTAGATTCGTGGCTAGGAACCCAATTGCATGTTGCTACCCTTTTAGCAAGGGCATTAAAGCTAAACGAGCCGTGGTAGTGGTAGGTGGTTGGTGGGTGTCCAAAAGACAATTGAGAGCCACGAGGAGACACAGTCCTACCGGCATATCATTCATGGTAGGGTTGCATATGATATAGGTTGGGCTTGTGGGTGCCCAAACGACAATGGAAAGTTGTGAGGGGACATGAAGTTCATCCACTAAACTATATGTAGATGACCATAGGGTTATAAGGTGTTTATCCAAAAGACTGTTAGGAGCCGTGAGAATCAACATTCCTTGATTGGGATGGATATTGGACCAAAAGGGTCGGTGACTCTGCATTTAGCTAGGTAATTCCCTAACATGCACCACTCTCAAACCAATGGTCATTATATAGAATTGATGGATATATTACCCCTTACCTTAGTTGTGGTGAGATAGTGGTGGCCTACCCTTAGACCTTACGTTGTGATGCCCAAAAGTTGATTGGGAGTCGTGAGGGGTCGGTGACGCCCAAAAGACGGTTAGGATTCGGGAGGGGTCATGACACTTGAAAGATGGTGGGGTCGTGATGCTCAAAAGGTGGCTAAGAGCGGTGGGAGGTCGGTGTATGGACCTACCTAGAGGGGACTATTGTTGAACTTAATGTGTGTTGCCTTGGAAGAGACTAGCATGGTTTGCATATTAGACGCATCCTAGGCCATCTTGGCATATTTATTATTCATGTGTGGACTGTTTTGCCTCTTGACTTTTTCGGAACTCACCATCTTGGGCAATATTTTCAGATTTGATTGCAAGTTATGACGGCTTGGATGAACAGGAGTTCTCTACTCTAGTGGGAATATATAAGGCACCAATGGTTAATGATTACGAGCCACATGATGGTTTATGCATGTGTATGGAGTGCTCATATGGAGCTCAGTAAACATCATTGGATTTCTATTTGTTATTGGGATTTGGAGATAACATATTGGGATGTAGAGTACTTGTTAGGTCCTCACTAATGGATGTAATAAACTTTTATACGCTTTTCTTTCCTTTAATGTGACATTCCTTATTCTTAATTATCAAATACATGACACTTATTCCCCTGCTCTCAATAATGATAGTATGTTGATTGTTTTGATTGTGTAATCATAACCAATGATATTGAGACTATGGGTCACATCCACAAGTAGTCGGGTTGGTCCGATACAGTTGGGTGGGGTGTGACACCCTCACCACTTCAACATCACGTATTCCATGCTCAAGCCACGTATGCCCCAAATGACATGTCATCGATGACTTTGACTTCCAATTATGTTTGAAGACCCACTTTTTAAGAATAATTCTTTGAGCAATATGGGCTTGCAGTTAAGCCTGTCCTATTTGGCTAATGGGCCAAGTCAATACTATCCTAAACCGGATAGCTCACCTGGCTTGGAAAAACTTCAATCGGGAGGAAAAGAAGCTCTGGGCCTTATAACTAAAGCCCAGTCAAAAAAAAAAAAAAAAAAAAGTTTTGGCTCTACTTTTATAGCCCAAACCAACCTTAAAAGCCCCACTCAAAGGCCAGAAATGGACCCGTATCTGGGCCAGACCTAGAAAAATGCTTTTGCAATGAATATTGGGATTGGAATTTCCTCTTATTCTATGCTAGAAGAACCTCCTATAGTTTCTATTCCATCTTCTCAGAACATGGACCTGATCGACCTGAAACTGAGTAATCTTTTGCCTTCTGGAATGGAAAGGTAATCAAATTCTATGGTAGAAATGCAAATTGTGAATTACAATATGATCATACAGAGCTTGCAACCCAGAACTGAAACGCAGAAACTTCCATAGCAGTGGCGCAGAAAATTGTTATCTTGACAGCAGAACAAACTACCCCGTTTATGCCTGGGTCAACTATTACCATTGAAGAGATCCCTTCTTCTGAACATAACCAAGAAAGTAACAGAAATAAGAGGAAATCTGTGGAAACTATGCAAATCATAATGCAATTCGAGAAATTAAGAATAACTGATACGATACAGGAGTCCAAGCCAAAGTAGTTGCATGAAATGGCACCATGCGAAAGATGAAACATCAAGTACGAGGAGCTCCATTAAACACTTGGGTGGTTCTGGTAGACACTTTAGAGTTAAAGCTTACTCCTTTTACTTTTGGGGATTGTAAAATAGGGTGAGGAAGGCTCCTCTTAATCAGCCCGCATGTGATAAAGGAAGCTATTATGCTGGAATCGTCAGGGGTGCTAGATTAGCCCCTAGCTAAACAATATTTACATAAGATATGCAAGTCATCTAAACCTAGTTTAGTTCTATTTCTGGAAACTAAACAAGTAGAATCGGCTATGAACAAAATTACTTCATCTTTGGGCTTTCATGAAATTTCCTCCTCAACCCTATAGGAAAGTCTAGAGGTACGGCCATATTATGAAATGGTAATATTTCATTAAACTCTTCTTTCTGCCTCTGTAAATATTGTAGGTTTACTTATTCATGTACATTCTCGACTTGGAATTTAGACTTACCTTAGCGTATGGGGACCCGAAAGAAGAAGGCAGATTTTTAGGAAGAACTCAGCCAACTGGGTAACATTGTTTTAACTCCTTGGTTAGTATTAGGAGATTTCAATGAAATATTGATTAATGGTAAAAAATTTGAAGGGAAACCAAAACCTCAGGACAATTAGACTTGTTTAGAGATGCAATTTCAACTTGTGGACTATGTGAACTGAAATGTTCAGGGCCAGCTTTTTCATGGTCAAATGAAAGAAAGGGTAGTGCTTTAAGTAAAGAGAACATAGCTAAGGTTTCTGCAATACATCAATGCTTAACACTTTTAGTGGTCTAAATGTTCATAAACTAGCAATGGTAGGATCAGATTACACAAGTAACCCTTCAGAAAACCAAGAAAAAGCCCATGAGATTCTTGTGTGAAACTAAATGGAAGGAATATTAAGACCTTCTAGAACAAATTAAAAAGGGTTGGAGTACTGACTATCAGGGTTCTCTTGCTTTCTTGCTCCAACAATAAATATATCAATGCACAAGAACCTATTGGAGTAAATCAACAGTGTCAGTAACTTCCCAGGAAATATATAAACTTCAAAAATCCTTGGAGGAAGTTCAACAACTCCCCTCATCTCACCGGTAAGCCCAAGCTGAACTAGACATTCAATTCCCTCAAGTTGACAAATCTAATGAGAGAAGAGGAGAAGTATTGGCATCAAAGGTCCATGATTAAATGGCTAAAAGGAGCGAAATACTACTTTCTTTCATTCAGTCACTAACCAAAGGAAGACAAAGAAATGCCATACACAAACCAAAATCTCACACTGGTTAATTGCTCAAAACTGATCAAGAAACCAAAATCTCACACTGGTTAATGGCTCAAAACTGATCAAGAACCTTTGGTGAAATCTTGGGATACTTTTTTGAATTATTTACCACATCTCATCCTTTTGAATCTGGTGTACAACCTTGTACGTCTAGGGTAGATAATGAGATGTTGTGCAAACCCTTCTCTGATGAAGAAATATAGAGAGCATTATTGAACAGGCTGCCGACAAGTTTTTATCATAAGAATTGGGACATATTAGGGGGTTGACTTGACCTAAGGAATCAAAAAATTTTCAATAGGGGTTTTGTCCTTTAGAGTCTCAATAGAACAATAATTACCCTTTATCTTGATACCAAAAAGGAAAAACCCTAGGAGGCGAGCCATCTTTGGCCAATTAGTTTATGCACGGTTGCATGAAAAATCATAGCCAAATGCCTTGCAAACAGATTAAAACCACTCTACATTCACTAGTGAGCAAAGCGAAAGTGCTTTTGTACCAAGAAGGTCCATATCAGACAATATATATCTTGCACATGAATGTCTTCATTTCATGGAGCAATCATCATAAAAAACTAGCCATTTGGCTCTCAAACTTGACTTGTGCAATGCATATGACAGAATGTAATGGTGTTTCATTCTGGAAACTCTTAGTGTACTAGGTTTTGATAATAAATGGATCCTATGGGGGTATGCAATGCATCTCTGTAGTAGAATACCAAATCAAAATCAGTGGCCAACTCACTAGCAAGCTAACCCTTGAAGGGGTCTCCAACAAGAATGCCCCCTTAGACCCTAAATTTCCATTCTATTCCTTGAAGTCCTTTCTAGAAGACTTACATCCTCTACTGGAGTTCCAAGGTTACATGGGATAACAGTGGCTAGATCTGCTCCAAAAATCAATAATATGTTCTTTGTAGATGATTGCATGTTGTTTACTCTAGTAAAGAATGAAAATGCAACTATGATAAATGAAGTTCTGTTGGAGTACAACAAGCTTTAGATGTCAACACATTAATATTTCAGTCTTCCATTCCTTTTAGCAAAGGAGTTCTGATTCATACTAGAAGAAATATTTCTCAAGTACTTAATATAGATGAAATCTCAACTCGTGGAGTTTATCTTCGATTACCATCCCACACATGTAAGTCAAAATCCCAAGTCTTTTTATACCTATATGATAGATTAAATGTGTGAAATTTAGCCCAAACCCTAACCTAGTAACCCATTTGTTTGTAGGTCTGAAGACCTGAAGTGAAGGTAGAAGGCAATTGTGGGCCATCTCAGTAGAAGACATGGTGTTTGACCTAGAACCCATGGAGATTGATGATGGAGTTCCTTATTTGGAAACCTTGTCTAATTTGGGGGAAGAAACTACACCTTGATGATAAAGAGCTTGGTTGATGGACTTAAACCCTAGTTGGACATGTTTTGGAAGGTCCCTCAATGCTAGGTAAGTCACTTGTTGAGTTGGGAGAAGCCCCATTGAAAATTTTGAGGTTTGGAGCTTGAATTCCCTATTTTTGGGTTTGTTGTTAGCCTGGGTCGATCAGGTTGAGTGACACACAGTGATAGGGGCTTCTGTATAAATTGCTGGATTTTAGCTTTTCGATGCTCTATTTATTAAAACTTCGTGGTAATCAACCCCACATTGATCTAAAGCATTCAGAGAACATGGGAAGCCTCTCTCAAGCATTCACATTGGAGTTTTGGAAGATCCTCATGAAATCCTTAAAGCTTTTCGGCAATTCTTTTTCTTTAAGGTTGGTATTCGCTACTACCCACACTTCATCTTCTATTTCTTTTGATTTCTTCTATTCTCTATTGATAGGAGGATGATCATATGTCGTTCCCATGACTGATCCTCCAATCCCTGTTGTTCTAGAGTGGATCTCCATACACCATATGACTTTGTGAATCTTCATATGATGATTTCGAAGGGAAATCAAGTGTGATCTTCATGATTGACTCTCCCTTCGATGTTTTTGATTTTAAAGCATGCTAGATTAAAACCTAGCTTTTGAGTGAATATTTCTATCTAAGATCTACTGTTCTTCTCTTTCTAGAGTGAATTTTCATTCTCTCTAGCTTCACCCTAGAATTCACGGATTGATTTCGGTAAACCCTAGCTTTTGATTAATTTAGAATTCCACTCTGTTGATCATTGTTGATGCCTAATCTATGCTAGATAGTCTTAGACTACTATTCTATAGTTTCCCTTAAAATTTCAGAGTGTTTTGAATCACAAAAGTTGAGTTTCAGATCAAAATTTAGGGTTTCTATCCGTACAGAACACTAGGGTCAATCACCTAGATTACATGGGATGGAATTCGTTGACTCAATCTAATAAAAATAATCTCCAAATTCCAAATATAACTTAACTAAGGAAATTAATCTTCTAGTGGTTAGGATTTGGACTTTAAATTTATTAATTTGAGTTTGAATATTAGTGAAACCTCTATTTTAGAAAATAAAAATTTATAATTTTTAGTAGAAATCCATGTAGGAAGGTAAAAAGGAGGAACTCTTCTTATGTTATGGTTCATTAGGATTCTCTTGGCCACGTTTCTTCAAATACCCATAATGCCCCTACAAATTTTGGTATGTGAGGTGTCCACTTTTAGATTAAAACTCTTGTTGTTGAAGGAGTCCAATTGCTAAGATGATTCTCTATAAGCATAAATAATCTGAATTAGAATTTTCCAAAAATATATAAGATTACAAAAATTTAGGGGAAGAATGCTAGATATTCATTTATATGCAATATTAGGGTAAACTAATACAAAACAATTGTAACACATAAAAATATAGCCAACTAACTAGTCAAAAGTATATGAATGGAATGAACCTATCAAATTACCCCCAACTTAAACGTTTTCTAGTCCTCGAACAAACATCAAAATCAGAGAAACCCTCAATTTAATTCAGTATTCAATCTAAGTCAAGTTCAACCATAATTCAAAAAAGATATAAAATGAATTAATTAAGAGATGAGTATGCTGATTACAAAATCCAAACTTTGACTTGTGTGTGTGTGTAAACCTTAACCAATCAAGTGTATGCATGTTATGACCCCAAATTTAACTTTCAACTCTCTAATCCAAAGTCAATTCTCATATGTCCAGCTTATCTTCACTCTCTCCACTAATCTCTCCACTAATGAAGAGCAACCATTTGTCCATAAAATTGAAGCAACATTTTTTTTTTCTTTCTCTTTTTCTTTTGCAAAACATATAACAATTTCAAACATATTTTTTCTTTTCATTGTCAAGGTGATAACACCTCTCCCAAGAAGCCGCCCAAGACATATACTACACCCATAACATGGCTCCCAAATACTTATCTATGTGGTGGCCTTTGTCGCTAAGCCCCAATTGTGCAATATTAACTCAATGAGAATCAAAACATACTCAATGGCATTAACTATGGGGACACAAAATTACAAGGAATGTATACTCACCATGCTTTTAACAATCCAAGCTACCTTCAGTCTATTCAAGGGATTGCGTAACTTGGGAGAGTCGCCAATGAGATATCAACAATTACACCATGTACATTTCCATGAAATAAGAGATGAAGTGAAAGATGGAATATGGTAGGGGTATAACAAAATAGAAGCAAATATATTTGCAAATTTTCAATGAAAGAAGAAAGGTCTCTAATCATATCCCTAAGTAAGTGGTACTCTACTGAAATTCGCCTCAAGAGGGAATCAAGGTGGATTCTAATATGTTGACTAGACAGAAAAGATTACATGTCTCATGTGGGTATCCCTAAGTGCACAAGACTCAATAGCACAGTTTTGTGCTCAAAGGGTGGCTTACATGGTAGGTTAACATGATTTACATATTCATATCTTCTTTAGAAAAAGAAGTTCATACAATTTAAAAAAATTATAGGAGAATACAACTAAAGCATGAAATACTAAATAAGACTAAAGATTCAAATGTCATCACTTCCTTTTATTTTACTTTACTAACTTGGCAAGTAAGATCCAACCACAAAAAAAATATGTCTAAAATTCTGGTTTCGAACAAAGTTTTTTATTTTTTATTTTTTTATTTTATTTTTTATTTTTTTTATTTTATCATAGTGAATTAATCCCACAAGTATAATCAAAAATATCCACCCCCCCCCCCAACTTTACTATCAGCATTGTGCTCAATGCAACAAGAAAACAACATATTTAAGATGCATACAATGGTGCTAGCAAATAGTAAAATATCAAGTAGGGTGGAGGGGATTCCCCTAAAAAAAATTCTGGACAAAGGAAAAAAAAAATTAGTTAAACAAACAGCAACTTAAAAAAAAGTAGAAATAACAAAAGGAAAACTAAAAAACTTGGGTTGCCTCCTAAACAACGCTTGCATTGTAGTTCAATGCCGAACTACCCCCAACTTTTAAGTAAAAAATATGTGTGACTTCTGGGGGTCGAAGCCACATCCCAAGTAATGCTTAAGGTGCCACCTAGGGTCCTCAATTGAAGGTTTGGGTTTAAACCCTTCATTAATTCAGCTAGGTAAGGTGCAAGTTGCCTAGTCAAAGGCTTAGCTGAATTTAGCTCATACAATATCGTTTGTATCTCTTCTAATTTATACTTATCACATACCATCTCTAAGGGGTCATGTTTTATTAGTGCTTAGGGTAGGGATTTAGTAACATCCGCTCTAATACATTATATTTACGCATTAGTAACAAATCTTGTATCTTTTCCATTCCAACGAAAACATTCTCTCTCTCTCTCTCTCTCTCTCTCTCTCTCTCTCTCTCTCTCTCTCTCTCTCTCTCTCTTTGTTACGTTAAAGGTTTTCTTTTTATAGGAATAAAAAGATATTAATAGTTATCAGAACAAGTACATTGGATATCCATGTTTACTTACTGCAATTAAGAGTCCTATCCTGTCCATATTTATTGGTAGCATCTAAAGCAAAATTAGTAAAGATACTAAGGAGAGTTGGGGATTCAAAACTACAAAATGTAATAGAAGATAATTTGTTCTTGAGATCCACTAGTGTTGGAATAAGATGGAGCAGCCATTATGAAGTTGTTAATTTGCTTTTAGCTTCTGGTTCATGGCACCAAATAGCCCAAGGATGTTTGTTCTTCTTTGTGCATTGGTGAACTCCTTCCAAGATTCCCATTAGCAATGCTTCCAAGGTCTTGCCAAAATCCATTGTTCCTGTAAGAATAAACTCAACCTTTCCATCTTCTATCAGCCCCACATTCCAACTTGTACTATTCATGAGTTCGTTATAAACCCCAGCACAAAATAGTAAAGGTGAGTGGTTTGTGGTTAAGTAATGCCCAAATTTACAGAAACATGTTTTTTGTGGTGCAAGAGATGGAACGAGGGCATGGGTTTTCTTAGGTGTTTTATTAAGTTCCTTAATCCATTTATTAATGTTAATTAACAGAAAGTGAGGGTTGGGTTTATCTTTTGTGAATCACCAAGTTCCTTTCCCTCCAAATAAAACTACATGTTATGACAAATACAGAAAAAACCATTGGGTTGTTCTTCCATCAAGACCAAAGTTAAAGAGAAAAGTATTGCACAAATTCAAGATTGACTCTTGGGAAAAGAGATCTATTTTGAGTCCTAGCGGTCTCGCCGCCCAAATTCTCTTTTCCATTTGCACAAAATGTATACATGCCAAAGAGTCTCTACCTTATCTCCGTACAATTCACAAATATTGTGCACCTCCATCCATTGAGATAAAATAGATCTAACTAGTAACCCTGCATTCACGAGACGCCAAAATAAATGTCTAAAATTTGGATGGAGTGATAGTTTCCAAAAAATTTCCACTAGGGTGTGAAAGTGCTCTAAGTTGTGGGGTATTTGTTTTCTATCAGCGCTTGTTCAACCAACTTGGCCGAGAACTCGCCATTTGCTGAAAGAAGAGGAACCCAAAAATCTTCAGAATTGTTAAGAACTAAGTGATAACAAAAGGAATTTGAGAGGTAAAAGTTGGAAACATATTCCCTGTTGGTCTGAATGTTAATTACCATCTTGCTACCGTAGTATTTGGGGCCCAAATCTCAGTGTTGGGATATTCTTTGATAACACTTTTTGTATTGGACAACTAGGGATCAAACTAGAAGGAGGTTTCCTTACCATTACCCACTTGCTTTCTTACCATACTTTCCAGACTTGTGAGGATACTGCATAGGCTTCTCCAGGGCCAAGAATCTCATTTTTTTCCTCACTTTGGGGTTAAATATACTACAATTGGGGAAGTATTTTTACGTTAAAGTTACAAGTTGTGTTGTACTCACAAGTGCACGAGGTTGCCCAAGTAATATAGAAGTACGAGGGATGTCGTTTCTTCCACAAGAATAAAAAAGAGTCAAATTGCGTACCAACTTAAAAAAACACATTATTATCTAGTGATCAAAAGTGAGAATTATGTATTGATTATACTAACAAAATTATGAACGAAAATACTAAGCAAATAATTTAACGAAAATACTTGAGTTTCGATTTAACCAAACATGTCATAAATTATCAATCCCTCCCCTTCTTACAATCAATTTACTCTCTACCCTTGTTGATAGAATTACTAAATTAGATCATCCCACCTATTACTCTTGAGGGTCCCTAACACATTAGATCCCTTTTACCTTGTACACATAGAAGATCAATTCAATGCATTGCATGAAACATGAATCCCCAAACAATGTCGAACAAACCGTTTAACCTATTACACATTAGATGTAATTTATCATTCTTCAACTCTATGTCTAATATGTATTCTCCATTGTTACATGTATGAAAAATTAGAAAGTGAAGAGTAGAGGATTGTATTGCATGAAAGTGAGAAATCAATAAATTAATTCATGCAAGGATCCATCTACAATCTAGTAGTAGAAATTTAGAATATCCTAGGAACATCACTCTAGACTAAGACTGATGAAGAAGCTCCAGCTGTTCTCTCTCCAAGTTCGCCCAAGGCAACAACTCTTCCAGGTCTTCTCTCTCTAGAATTCATCTCCCTCTTTATTCTCTGAAATTCATCTTGGCTGATGCACTTTCCTTCCCTTTTATAAAGTGATTCCCTAGATTACATGGAATAGGATTGGTTGACTCAATCTAATACAAACATTCTCCGAATTCCAGATCTAACTTGAATAAGAAAACTACTGGTCATTGGTTAGGATTTGGACTCTAAATTTAGTAATTTGAGTTTGAATATTAGTGGAACCTCTCTTTTTGGAAATTAAAAGTATAATTTTGAGTAGAAATCCATGTGGGAAGATAAAAGGGAAACTCTTTGTACGTTATGGTTCCTTAGGATTCTCTTGGCCAAATTTCTTCAAATACCCATAATGCCCCTACAAAATTGGTTGGTGAGGTGTCCACTTTTAGTTGTTGTTGAAGGAGTCCAATTGCTGAGGTGATTCTTCACAAGCACAAATAATTAATCAGAATTAGGATTTGCTAGGAAATATATAAAATTACCACAATTACAAAAAGTTAGGGGAAGAATGTCAAATATTCATTTACATGCAATATGAGGGTAAAATGATCCAAAAAAATTGTGAACACATTAAAATATAGTCAATTAACTAGTCAAAATAATATACATGGAATGAACCTATCAAGTTACCCCCAACTTAAACATTTGCTAGTCCTCGAGCAAACATAAAAATCAGACAAACCCTCATATTGATTTAATATTCAATCTCAGTCAAGTTCAACCATAATTCAAAAATGATATAAAATGAGCTAATCAAGAGATGAGTATGCATATAAAAAAATATGAACTTTGACCCCTATGTGTGTAGACCTTAATTGTGAAATCCCTAGTATTTCGGACCCTTTAACCCATATGGTTTCAGGACCGCGAACTCGGAGCTCAAGTAGACAACTGTGGACCATTCAAGTCAAGCCTGGAAGTTCGGAAACGGATGACCTTGTAGAAGACTCAGACACTCTATTAAAGTTTAAAAGGAGAGAGAAGATCAATAAAAAAGGCTGAAAATGAAGATTTTGGCACGTCCAAAAACCGATAGAGGAAGGCTCAAATGTCAAGGTAAAACACACCATTGGTTAGGCCTTGAAATGACCTTTTTACCCATCCAAAAATCACCGAAATCGGCGCTAGCATGAGAGAGATAGAGGGCCGGTTGAACGGCTGGTTCGACCGCCCCCTACCTAGTTGCTGGCCAGACTCAGTATTTTGAAGCAAAAACCCTATTTTAAGTTCCCAACTCCCCATAAACATACTTTTTATTGCTAGAGTGGGGCTGAGGGCTTGGGAGAGGAGAAATTCCAAGGAGCTTGGTGGATTCTTTCCGCACGGCATCGCATCGAGGCTTGAATCATTGGGTAACGCGTAGAAAGGTGAACATTCATGAAAAACCCTCTTTTCCAACCTAGTTTTCATGGTATTTATTAACTTTGAATGCTATATGGTGGTTGTTTGTGTTTGTTGTGAGTAAAATATCCCAATCCCGGTTCAGGCTGGTTCAATCCGGTTTTGTGATGATTCGATCAGTTCTAACTGATAAAGCAAAGCCAACAATGGTTTCGCCCAGAAAGTCAAATAAAGGTCTGATCATGATCGTCCAGTTCAATATTACGATCCAACGATCACAGTCAAAAGGAGATCAGGCGGTAAAAATTCTATATAGGCACGGCATATTCATTCAAAAGGTAACACATTGGAACTCAATGGAACTCTCATTTGATTCCTGTCTATCTCCATTAAAGCTCTAAAGAAGCTCTGAAACCCTACCTTAACTATCGTCTGACAAGATCGTTGGAGAGGCAACTCTGATCAAGACTATCGGCTCTGTTTCTAACGAGTTCACTGTCTTACAGGAAGTGGGAGTTCCATTCAGCTCAATCTAAATCGGTTCCAATCAATCTAGATCTGAAGAGTTTGGTGTTTGATTCACGGTTCAGAGACCACGGCGAAATATGCACCAACATTTGGCGCCGTCTGTGGGAAAGCTTCAGGACAGAGGTCATGGCTCAATCGCCTGAGCGAGAGGAGGTAGTACCAGTCGAAATGGCGGAGGCTAGTTAGAGAGAGCCAAGAAGGATGAATCCAAAGAGAAAAACAAGAGAAATAGTGCCAACACTATAGATTCTGACAATGCAAACTCGACAGAAACAGAGAGTAACAGAGGATCACTCACCTCATCATGCTGAAATTTCTGAGAGACAGGAGAAACAGCTCGCAAATACGCTTTTTGTTTCTCAGATTTGAAAGTATGCAGCATCAGATCCTTGAAACACGAAATTATGAGATCATTCATAAAACAAGTAGGAGTTCGGCCAGAAGGAAGAGTTTTGATCTCATCTGCTGGAAAATCTCATACTCTTTCCTGAGTCGAGGCGGTCTCTGACCAAAATCCTCGGATGCAAGGGTTGAGAGAAAGCCAGAGGAGGTCAGTTCTTACAGAGGGATCAGGATAGAATGCAGATCCAAGTTACATTCCTTTGGAGTTGGAAGATCAGATATCATCTAAGGATGATCGTATAAGTCAAAGCCAAAGTAGGAAGAGTAAAACTTTGGGGAGTCGAAGAGAGAAGAAAGTGAAAGAAAAATCAGAGGATGATAGATCTGAAGTCCATGGATATGAAATTAGTAAGAGATTTCGTATTCTAAACGATCAAATTCAGTGACTAACAAATACGGATAATGGAGAAAATGCGGAAGAGACACTGGATCGAAATCCGTTTTCTAGAGATATTATGTCAGCGCCATTGCCGCATAATTTCAAACTTCTAGTATTTACAATTTACGATGGAAGTTCAGATCCGTTGGAACACCTGGCTCAGTTCAACTCTGTTATGATGTTGGCAGGCAATTCTGATGTATTGAAGTGTCGGTCTTTTCCGCCGTCACTAAAAGGTCCAGCAACAACTTGTTTTTCAGTCTACTACCAGATTCAATAGGAAGTTTCAGAGATTTGACAAAAATTTTCTATCGAGATTCCAAAGCAGTATGAAAAACAACAAAACAATGGATAACCTAGCAGCAATTCGTCAAAAGTCAAGGGAATCGGTCCGAAGTTATATGAAGAGATTCAATAAAAAATCAATTCAGATAAAATACCTAAATGAAGCAGTAGCTTATGATGCTATGTTCAAAGGTTTGACTGATGATCATCTATTGGAATTCTTAATTATGAACAAGCCAGCGAACATTGCAGAACTAACATCATGATGTAATTATTCTGCTAACATGAAGGATATCCTGCAAGCAAGGAAAGAGGCTGATGATGATGGGAGCAAAAAGAAAGAAGATGGAGTTCTAAGATCTGATCAAAGGGATCGGAGAAATGGCAGAAATTATCCAAGGAATGGTTCTGATCGTCAAAATAGAAGAGATGTTCCAAGACCATTTCCAGAGAATTATACTCCTTTGAATGCAAGAAGATCAGAAATTCTAATGCGAATCCAACATCAGGGGTTTGTGAAATGGCCAGCACCAATGATAGCGAAGGCATAATCCAAATAGATACTGTAGATTTCATGGAGATCATGGTCATGATACGGATGATTGGAGAATTCTAAAAAATGAGATTGAACGGTTGATCAATCAGGGGCGTCTGGATCGGTATGTTCAAGGACGAAATGAAGGACAACAAAGGGATGTTGCTGATCAATGAAGGAGGTGGAATAATTGAGGACCAGGAAGGGAGGACCAGGCAAAAAGATATTTTCAGCCTAATTCTCCAGATGAAAGTGCCAAAGGTTAGGAAAATCAGAGAGTTCAACAAAAACAATCTCCTGTTATGATCATATCGGGGAGCTTAAACTTAAATTCAGTTTCAAAGTCTAATGCGCATGCCAGGTATGTTAATTCTGTTGAATCTCATGTCATTCCCAAATGAATTAAGAAGATGAAGGAAATAATCTTCACGGAGGAGGAAATGAGTGGAATTCAAGAGACACATGATGATGCGATTGTTGTTATTATCGAAGTGGCAAACAGAGACATTCACAAGGTTTTAATTGATACGGGATCTTCTGTAAACATCATGTCTTACAAAGCCTTTCAATGGTTGAAGCTGGATACTGTAAAGATAAAACCTTGTGGAACAAGGTTATTTGGGTTTTCTAGAGAGTCTACTTCTGTGGAAGGAACTGTGGAGTTGACAATAACACTAGGAACACATCCGCAAATGGTGACTACAGTTACCAAATTACTGCTGATAAAAAATCTATTGGCATACAATATAATTATGGGAAGACCAACTTTAAATTCTATTGGTGTTGTGGTCTCAACAAGGTATTAGAAAATGAAATTCCCACCTGAAGGAGGCATTGGAGAATGCAGGTCTGACCAGAAAACTTCGAGGCAAAGTTATACAACCTTTTTGAAAGATTCCAAATCACAAGGTAAAGTTCTTGCCCTTACTATTGAAATTATGGATAGTAGAGATGAGGAGAAAATTCAGAGGGGAGAACCGGTGGAGAAATTAGAAAAATTCTCTTTCGATCTCTAAAATCCAGAAAAGGGGACAATGATTGGGGCTGATCAGACCAATTAGGATAAAGTCTTGTTGAAAGAATTTCTCCGTATGAAAGTGGATGTTTTTGCCTGGTTAGCCCAGGATATGCCAGGGCTGAGCAGGGAGGTTGCGGAGCATTGTCTCTGGATAGACAGTACTGTTAAACTTGTGAAGTAGAGAAGGAGGAATTTCTCATCAGAAAAACATGATGCAATCAAAATTGAAGTTGAAAAGCTTAGGAAATCAAAGTTTATTGAGCAGATTGAGTGTCCCAAGTGGTTAGCAAACGTCGTAATGGTGAAAAAGCATAATGGTAAATGGAGAATGTGAGTGGATTATACTAATTTGAAAAAGGCCTGCCCCAAGGATTGCTATCCTTTGCCACAGATTGATCAGTTAATTGACATCACTTCAGGTCAGCAAATGCTAAGCTTTATGGATGCCTATTCGGGCTATAATTAGATCCCTATGAAGAAGGAGAACCAACCTCACACGACATTTATGACAAATCATGAAAGCTACTGTTATAAAGTTATGCCTTTTGGATTGAAGAATGCCGGTGCAACATATCAAAAAGCAATGAATAAATTGTTCGCTGATCAGATTGGGAGGAATATGAAAGTTTATGTTGATGATCTTTTGGTGAAGAGTGAATTCAAATCTGATCACCTCACTGATCTAAAGGAATGCTTTGATGTACTCAAAAACAATGGAATGAGACTTAACCCTGAGAAGTGTGCGTTTGAAGTTTCATCTAGGAAATTCTTGGGTTATATGGTCACACAAAGGGGTATTGTGGTAAATCTAGAAAAAATTAAGGCCATCTTGGATATGTCACCACCTAGCAATATGAAGGAAATCCAAAGTTTGACAGGGAAGGTTGCGGCTTTGAGCAGATTTATATCTAGATCTGGAGATAATTGTGCCCCCTTTTTCAAAGCGTTGAAGAATCTAAATGCACTCAATGAATTCAGATGGCCAGAGGATTGTCAAAATTCATTTGAAGAATTAAAAAGAAGGTTGACTAGTCCACCAGTTTTATCTCAACCAATTCCAGGAGAAGCCTTACAAATGTACTTATCCTCTTCAAAGGCTGCAGTGAGTGCTGTATTAATTCGAGAAGAAGGTACGATTCACAATCCCATCTATTTTGTAAGTCATACATTATTAGATGCGGAATCTAGATACCCTGAATTTGAGAAGCAAACTTTAGAACCCAAGATACTGATATGGTTGAGGGAGAGTGATTTAGACCCTATCCCGATGAGTAAGGTGCTATGACTTAAAGCATGTTTGCCAATAGAGACCATCATACATAGAGTTAGAATCAGATCTGCATTATTTGTTTCATATCATATTGAATTCTGTATGATTTACTATCATGTGTTATTATGTTATTATGGAATGAACTGCCTTGTTGAGTTCTTTTGAACTCACTCCTTTTTACAACATCTTTGTTAGACTTATCTACAGGTACTGATGATTATGATGGTCAATACTATGAAGACCAAGCTGATGACTCTTACGATACCTAAGGTACTGGCTACGGTGACTACAATGGTGAAGACTACCAGTACGAGACTAGAGCTTATCAGGATTAGTCCGACTCTAGTACTTGTGTGCCAACAATGGGACATCGTCGCTTTTAATTATGGATACATTATTTATAGATTCGATGAGACCTTAGTTAAGATTTTGTTTCCTTCTTTTCTTTTTCCTTTTATTTTGGGAACCGATTGTAATCTTTCTTTTACTTTTGATCTACTTTTTCGCTGCTACTGTAGAGTAATTTTCTGCTACACTCTACATTTGATTTATTCTAGTGGTATCGTTTTCCACACTCTAATTGTATTTTTTGAATCTTATCTTGATCTCTTAATTTATACAGGTAACTTTGACTTAATATTATTGGGAGGTTGATTTCCTCGATACTGATTTTTTGGGCTATGGATCACACAGTCGGATATGCTAGATAGGGTACCGGCTGGGTGGATCTCACAATATCTATATATTTCATTTACATATCGTACTACATACATATGTTAAGTGCTTGGTATATGATATTGTTGACTTCACACTAATTTCGTCGGAACTCATCTTGTGTGGAAAATATATTTTTTTTAGACTTGTATACAGGTTATGATGACAACATCACTTTGGAGTACCTAGTGCCACTGGAGCAGTAGGATGCACCAGCGAGCGAAGAGATGGATACCCTTGGTGATGCGTGTCCATGCTTGGACTGTTCTTAAGGTATTCAACTGCTCTGATTGTCGTGTGGCATTCTTTAAGATATCGTGGAGTTTGATTAAGACTACAATACTTTGATTCGTGAAATTGAAGGACTACCTTTTTAAAAAATGCAAGATAACATTGAGACTTCCGCTATAATAACTATAAATTTGATTTAACTTTGAGATTAATTTTGGATAACTATTATAACTTATAATTGATACCTCTTAAAAGCTTGCCCCTTTGATTATGCTATTTTGTATTATGTAGTTATGGATTGGCCATAAACCTAGATCTTGTAGTTATGAATCACCTCACAGGTATTTGGGTAAGTCCAATACCGGCTAGGTGGGGTGTGACATTGGTTGTCTATTTAGCTTGATTGATCCCAAACGCTAATTCTAATTATATATACATGTTCCTAGGAGTAATATGGACTTGTTAGTGTAGATTTTTATGAAGTTTAAATTTGTTTCGAAGGTTTTGGACAATCATTCAAGTGAGGGAAACGATATGCATATGGTTGGTTTGATCCTTGAGTTTTTCATATGGTTTCATATGCAAGCTTGTGATGTGTTGTAATGCTTATACATTTTATTTAGGACATGCATACATGGGGTGCATCGTCGGAGTATGCTTATTATATTATTTCTTTAATACTGTACTTTTTTATATTAGAAAGCATGTTGGGCTGGAAATTTAGATATGTGTATGCATATTATGATTGTCTAGATTCGTGGCTAGGAACCCAATTGCATGTTGCTACCCTTTTAGCAAGGGCATTAAAGCTAAACGAGCCGTGGTAGTGGTAGGTGGTTGGTGGGTGTCCAAAAGACAATTGAGAGCCACGAGGAGACACAGTCCTACCGGCATATCATTCATGGTAGGGTTGCATATGATATAGGTTGGGCTTGTGGGTGCCCAAACGACAATGGAAAGTTGTGAGGGGACATGAAGTTAATCCACTAAACTATATGTAGATGACCATAGGGTTATAAGGTGTTTATCCAAAAGACTGTTAGGAGCCGTGAGAATCAACATTCCTAGATTGGGATGGATATTGGACCAAAAGGGTCGGTGACTCTGCATTTAGCTAGGTAATTCCCTAACATGCACCACTCTCAAACCAATGGTCATTATATAGAATTGATGGATATATTACCCCTTACCTTAGTTGTGGTGAGATAGTGGTGGCCTACCCTTAGACCTTACGTTGTGATGCCCAAAAGTTGATTGGGAGTCGTGAGGGGTCGGTGACGCCCAAAAGACGGTTAGGATTCGGGAGGGGTCATGACACTTGAAAGATGGTGGGGTCGTGATGCTCGAAAGGTGGCTAAGAGCGGTGGGAGGTCGGTGTATGGACCTACCTAGAGGGGACTATTGTTGAACTTAATGTGTGTTGCCTTGGAAGAGACTAGCATGGTTTGCATATTAGACGCATCCTAGGCCATCTTGGCATATTTATTATTCATGTGTGGACTGTTTTGCCTCTTGACTTTTTCGGAACTCACCATCTTGGGCAATAATTTCAGATTTTATTGCAGGTTATGACGGCTTGGATGAATAGGAGTTCTCTACTCTAGTGGGAATATATAAGGCGCCAATGGTTAATGACTACGAGCCACACGATGGTTTATGCATGTGTATGGAGTGCTCATATGGAGCTCAGTAAACATCATTGGATTTCTATTTGTTATTGGGATTTGGAGATAACATATTGGGATGTAGAGTACTTGTTAGGTCCTCCTAATGGATGTAATAAACTTTTATACGCTTTTCTTTCCTTTAATGTGACATTCCTTATTCTTAATTATCAAATACATGACACTTATTCCCCTGCTCTCAATAATGATAGTATGTTGATTGTTTTGATTGTGTAATCATAACCAATGATATTGAGACTATGGGTCACATCCACAAGTAGTCGGGTTGGTCCGATACAGTTGGGTGGGGTGTGACACCCTCACCACTTCAACATCACGTATTCCATGCTCAAGCCACGTATGCCCCAAATGACATGTCATCGATGACTTTGACTTCCAATTATGTTTGAAGACCCACTTTTTAAGAATAATTCTTTGAGCAATATGGGCTTGCAGTTAAGCCTGTCCTATTTGGCTAATGGGCCAAGTCAATACTATCCTAAACCGGATAGCTCACCTGGCTTGGAAAAACTTCAATCGGGAGGAAAAGAAGCTCTGGGCCTTATAACTAAAGCCCAGTCAAAAAAAAAAAAAAAGTTTTGGCTCTAGTTTTATAGCCCAAACCAACCTTAAAAGCCCCACTCAAAGGCCAGAAATGGACCCGTATCTGGGCCAGACCTAGAAAAATGCTTTTGCAATGAATATTGGGATTGGAATTTCCTCTTATTCTATGCTAGAAGAACCTCCTATAGTTTCTATTCCATCTTCTCAGAACATGGACCTGATCGACCTGAAACTGAGTAATCTTTTGCCTTCTGGAATGGAAAGGTAATCAAATTCTATGGTAGAAATGCAAATTGTGAATTACAATATGATCATACAGAGCTTGCAACCCAGAACTGAAACGCAGAAACTTCCATAGCAGTGGCGCAGAAAATTGTTATCTTGACAGCAGAACAAACTACCCCGTTTATGCCTGGGTCAACTATTACCATTGAAGAGATCCCTTCTTCTGAACATAACCTAGAAAGTAACAGAAATAAGAGGAAATCTGTGGAAACTATGCAAATCATAATGCAATTCGAGAAATTAAGAACAACTGATACGATACAGGAGTCCAAGCCAAAGTAGTTGCATGAAATGGCACCATGCGAAAGATGAAACATCTGTTGGTGCAGCAGGGTGATGGTGTAACCACTCACAGTGTATACAAGAAGAGGTGTTAAAAAACAAACACCACAAAAATCACTTCTCTAATAAAAAAAAACTTACAAACAAAATGCTACACCACTTTTCTCTCTTTCTATTTCTCTCTCCTCACCTTTAATGGCTGCCCTTTATGCTCTCTCTCTCCACTCTTCCTTTTTTGTTGCTCACGTATGATAAAGGTGTTTCAACACCTTTATCCACTTACTCTCCTTCTCTCCTCCCACTAACTTTCTTTCTTCTCTCTAACTACACACACACCGTACAACACAACATGACTAGGCTTCCTTTATATAGACATAAAGACCGCCATTGCTGTTTCTTCAAACTTCTACAATATTTCTGTTCATACTGGACCGACTCTTGAAACCGCCTCTGATTTCTTTCTACCAGCTTCGTGAAGCTGCTACCAACTTCTACAATCTTCTTCAACAGCCACCTCTATCTCTTTCTACAATCTTCTTGAAATTTCTGCAGTGTTCTACCATCTTCATGAAGCTTCTGAACTGAACCGACTTTGAGTTTGCCGACCTACAAGTCGGTGTTTGAACTTCAACACTCCCCCTCAAACCCGACTTGTCATGCCGAGTTGTGCTTTTAATCTCTTGAATACTTCAGTCTTGAGTGGCTTGGTAAAAATGTCTGCAATCTGATCTTCAGTTTGACAGTATGCCAACTTCACATTGTTGTCTTTCACATGCTGTCGTATAAAGTGGTACTTCGTGTCAATGTGCTTAGTTCTGTTGTGGGCCACTGGATTCTTCGCGAGAGAGAGCGCTGACTTGTTGTCAATATATATGGTTGTAGGATCCTTTTGTGGATGATGCATCTCTTGCATAAGATTTCTCAACCATATTGCTTGGCACGTACATAATGCTGCTGCAATATATTCTGCTTCACATGATGAAAGCGCCACAGTTGATTGCTTCTTTGACGACCATGAAACTGCTGCAGATCCAATAAGAAATACGTACCCTGAAGTACTTTTTCTTGTATCTAGGTCTCCCCCATAATCACTATCGGTGTAACCAACCAGTCTTGGATTATCTAACTGAGTATAGAACAGACCTTGAGAAGTTGTACCTCTTATGTACCTTAGAATCCTCTTTGCTGCGATGAAGTGACTCTGCTTTGGTTCTTCCATGTATCTGCTGACGACACCTACTATATACATGATGTCTGGTCTTGTGAAAGTTAAGTACCTTAAACTTCCAATCAGGCTTCTGTAAAAAGTAGGGTTGACCGGTTCTTCTTCTGAATCATGTCTCAGCTTCACATTTGCATCTGCTGGTGTTTCTATTGCCTTGCAACGATCCATCTTGAACTTCTTGAGTACTTGTTCTGCATACTTCTTCTGTGAAATGAAGATTCCTTCATCTGCTTGCATTACCTCTATTCCAAGAAAATATGACATCTTTCCAATATCTGTCATCTGAAATTCTTGTGTCATGGCCTTCTTAAATTCTTCAAACATACCTGGATTATTGCCTGTGAAAATCATGTCATCCACATAGAGACAGATGAACATGATATCTCCATCTCCATTTATCTTTGTATATAAGGTGTGTTCATATGGACTCTTTATGAAGCCGTTCTGCTGGAAATATGCATCAATCCTCATGTTCCAAGCCCTTGGTGCTTGCTTTAAGCCATACAATGCTTTCTTTAGCTTGTATACCTTATCTTCTTGGCCTTTCTTCACATATCCTTGGGGTTGCTCAATGTATACTTCTTCTTCCGGGTATCCATTGAGAAAAGCTGACTTTACATCCATCTGATAGATTCTCCACTTGTTCTGAGCTGCTAAAGCAATCAGAAGTCTGATGGTGTCAATCCTTGCAACTGGTGCAAATACTTCATCATAGTCAATACCTTGTTGTTGCTTGTAGCCTTTTGCAACAAGTCTTGCCTTGTATTTCTCAACTTTTCCTTCTTGATTCGTCTTCGTCTTGTACACCCACTTTACTCCAATTGTCTTGTGTCCTTTTGGCAAATCAATGAGCTCCCACGTATCATTTTTCTTGATTGCTTCTATTTCTTCATCCATGGCTTTTTGCCATTTCTTTTCACGAGCAGCTTCTTCATATGTGATTGGATCACATTCTGCTAAAAGGCAAAACAATGTAAAATCATCTACCATTTGTATTGGTTCAGTAGTGTTGTAGACATCACTAAGCCTTCGTGTTCTTGTAGGAGCTTCTGTTGAGGAGCTGCTGCTGCCTGGAGTTATTGGAACTGGACTTGGTGGAGGAGTCTGATCTGGATCTTCATTCTGTGTTGGTGCTTGTTCTTGAAGAGCTTCTTCGTCTTTCAAAAATGTTCCTTTGACATTCTTTTCTTCTTCTGTCCACTTCCAATGATCTGCTTCATCGAAATCAACATCTCTTGAGATTACAACTTTCTTGCTAATTGGGTTGTAGAGTCTGTAGGCTTTTGTTCTTGCATCATAGCCTATGAAAATATGCTTTTCTCCTCTATCATCTAGCTTTCTCCTTTTTTGCTCTGGCACATGTGCATATGCAATGCATCCAAAGATTTTGAAATGACTAACACTGGGTTTGTACCCGGTCCATGCTTCGAAAGGTGTCTTGAACTTGACACTTTTAGTTGGGCATCTATTGAGTAGATAGACAGCACATGCTACAGCTTCAGCCCAAAAGACTTTAGGTAGATTCTTACCTTTCAAGATGCTTCTCACCATGTCGAGAATTGTGCGATTCTTCCGTTCTGCGATTCCATTTTGTTGTGGAGTATAAGCAGCTGTGAGTTGGTGCAAGATACCATTTTCTTTGCAAAAGCTTTCAAATAATCTTGAAGTATACTCGCCTCCTCTATCCGATCTGAGAGTCTTGATATGATAGCCACTTTGTTTTTCAACCAGTGCTTTAAACTCTTTAAATTTGTCTAAAGCATCTGATTTTTCTTTAATGAAATATACCCAAATACTGCGGCTAAAATCATCAATGAAAGTAATAAAGTACCTGTGACCTCCAAGTGATGCAACCTCAAGTGGTCCAACTATATCACTGTGAATCAGCTGCAATGGCTTTGTTGCTCTTCTTGACTTTCCAACTTCAAAGCTTTTTCTGTGTGACTTTCCTCGAATGCACCCTTCACAAATTTGATCTGGATGATTAATATTTGGTAAACCATTCACCATCTTTGATTTCCATAGTAATTTTAAGCCGCTGAAGCCAAGATGCCCAAACCGCAAATGCCATAACCATGAGTCATTCTTGATGATGGAGTTTAGGCACTTTACCTTTTCTTCTTTGATGTCCAAAGTAAATAGTCTGTTCTTAGACATCTTTACTCTTGCAATCAAATCTCCAACCTTGTTCATAATAGTGAGTGTGAAATTCTGGAGATGAATATCATACCCCTTTTCTAGGAGTTGTCCAAGACTTATTATGTTGCTTTGTAGTCCTGGAACATAATAGACATCTGTGATAAACTTGTGGTCTCCATTCTTCGCCTGGATCATTATGTTGCCTTTTCCTTTGACTGGAATCTTGGATGAGTCACCAAACATGACTTCTCCTTGGACTGTCTCGTTCAATTCTGTAAAATACTCCTTGAAGCCGCACATGTGATTACTTGCGCCGGTGTCAAGGAACCAGGGTATGCTCTGTTCTTTTCCATCTCCTCTATAGGTCAGCAACACTGTGGATTGATCATTCGCCACTTCTTTAGCAAGGTGAGTCTTTTCTTCAATATTTGGTTCAAGCTTTTCCTGGCACTCATAGCTGAGATGACCATACCTCTTGCAGTTATAGCATTGATATTGGGATCTTTCATTTCTTTGAGAATAAGAACCACGTCCTCTTGATCTCCAACCTTGACCTCTTATATTGGATCGTCCTCGATCATAATTATTTTGTTCTCTCCATCCTCCACGTCCACCATAATTGCTATAGTTGCTGCCTCTGAATGTTTCTCGTCCACGACTGCTTCGTCCACGATTTCCTCGTCCTCGTCCTTGACTTCTGCTACTTGAACCTTCATCTTTCATGGATAATTTACTCTGTAGAGCTTGATCCAGACTTTCACCAGGACTTTTATTTCTATTTATCCTTTGCTCGTGAGCTTGGAGAGAACCCATAAGCTCATCAATAGAGATTGTGGATAGATCCTTAGATTCCTCAATAGCCACCACAATATGTTCAAATTTTGGAACAAGGGATCTAAGGATCTTTTCCATAATCCGGACATCATCTAATATTTCTCCATTTCTCTTCATTTGATTACTAATAGTCTGAACTCGACTAAAGTAATCAGCAATAGACTCAGATGTACTCATTCTAAGAGTTTCAAATTCAGCTCTTAGAGCTTGAAGGCGTACCTTTTTTGCTTTATCCACGCCTTGGTAGGATTTCTGCAGAATATCCCATGCCTGCTTTGCTGATATGGCATTCGAAATCTTCTCGAACACTGATTCGTCAACTCCTTGATAGATGAGGAAGAGAGCTTTCTTATCTTTTTTTCTTGAATCCTTCAACGCACTTTTCTGGGCATCGGACAAGGCCACTTCTGTAGCTGGTTCTGTATAGCCTTCATCAACAATCTCCCATAGATCTTGAGATCCGAGTAGTACCTTCATTTGAATGCTCCAATTATCATAATTGGACTTCGTCAATTTAGGAATCGAGGCTGGATCATATTTGCCATCTCGTATCAAGTTGATGCTTCGATCAACTAGAATCGAACAGGGCTCTGATACCACGTGTTGGTGCAGCAGGGTGATGGTGTAACCACTCACAGTGTATACAAGAAGAGGTGTTAAAAAACAAACACCACAAAAATCACTTCTCTAATAAAAAAAAAAACTTACAAACAAAATGCTACACCACTTTTCTCTCTTTCTATTTCTCTCTCCTCACCTTTAATGGCTGCCCTTTATGCTCTCTCTCTCCACTCTTCCTTTTTTGTTGCTCACGTATGATAAAGGTGTTTCAACACCTTTATCCACTTACTCTCCTTCTCTCCTCCCACTAACTTTCTTTCTTCTCTCTAACTACACACACACCGTACAACACAACATGACTAGGCTTCCTTTATATAGACATAAAGACCGCCATTGCTGTTTCTTCAAACTTCTACAATATTTCTGTTCATACTGGACCGACTCTTGAAACCGCCTCTGATTTCTTTCTACCAGCTTCGTGAAGCTGCTACCAACTTCTACAATCTTCTTCAACAGCCACCTCTATCTCTTTCTACAATCTTCTTGAAATTTCTGCAGTGTTCTACCATCTTCATGAAGCTTCTGAACTGAACCGACTTTGAGTTTGCCGACCTACAAGTCGGTGTTTGAACTTCAACAACATCAAGAACGGGGGGCGCCAAAAAAAAGGGGGGGGGGGGCGGGGGACACAGTAAAGAAAAAACCCACCCCTTTGGGTGGGGGGAGAGGGAAAGGGGGGGGGGGGGGGGCCGCGTGAAGGGGGGGGAGGGGGAGAAGGGGGGAAGGGGGGGGGGGGGGGGTGGGGGGGGGTTAGGTAAAAAAAAAAAAAAAAAAAAAAAAAAAAAAGAAAAAAAGTAAAGAAGTTTTAAAAGGTTAATTTTATTCTTAAACAAGTAGAATCGGCTATGAACAAAATTACTTCATCTTTGGGCTTTCATGAAATTTCCTCCTCAACCCTATAGGAAAGTCTAGAGGTACGGCCATATTATGAAATGGTAATATTTCATTAAACTCTTCTTTCTGCCTCTGTAAATATTGTAGGTTTACTTATTCATGTACATTCTCGACTTGGAATTTAGACTTACCTTAGCGTATGGGGACCCGAAAGAAGAAGGCAGATTTTTAGGAAGAACTCAGCCAACTGGGTAACATTGTTTTAACTCCTTGGTTAGTTTTAGGAGATTTCAATGAAATATTGATTAATGGTAAAAAATTTGAAGGGAAACCAAAACCTCAGGACAATTAGACTTGTTTAGAGATGCAATTTCAACTTGTGGACTATGTGAACTGAAATGTTCAGGGCCAGCTTTTTCATGGTCAAATGAAAGAAAGGGTAGTGCTTTAATTAAAGAGAACATAGCTAAGGTTTCTGCAATACATCAATGCTTAACACTTTTAGTGGTCTAAATGTTCATAAACTAGCAATGGTAGGATCAGATTACACACCCCTAGAAGTAACCCTTCAGAAAACCAAGAAAAAGCCCATGAGATTCTTGTATGAAACTAAATGGAAGGAATATTAAGACCTTCTAGAACAAATTAAAAAGGGTTGGAGTACTGACTATCAGGGTTCTCTTGCTTTCTTGCTCCAACAATAAATATATCAATGCACAAGAACCTATTGGAGTAAATCAACAGTGTCAGTAACTTCCCAGGAAATATATAAACTTCAAAAATCCTTGGAGGAAGTTCAACAACTCCCCTCATCTCACCGGTAAGCCCAAGCTGAACTAGACATTCAATTCCCTCAAGTTGACAAATCTAATGAGAGAAGAGGAGAAGTATTGGCATCAAAGGTCCATGATTAAATGGCTAAAAGAAATGCCATACACAAACCAAAATCTCACACTGGTTAATTGCTCAAAACTGATCAAGAAACCAAAATCCCACACTGGTTAATGGCTCAAAACTGATCAAGAACCTTTGGTGAAATCTTGGGATACTTTTTTGAATTATTTACCACATCTCATCCTTTTGAATCTGGTGTACAACCTTGTACGTCTAGGGTAGATAATGAGATGTTGTGCAAACCCTTCTCTGATGAAGAAATATAGAGAGCATTATTGAACAGGCTGCCGACAAGTTTTTATCATAAGAATTGGGACATATTAGGGGGTTGACTTGACCTAAGGAATCAAAAAATTTTCAATAGGGGTTTTGTCCTTTAGAGTCTCAATAGAACAATAATTACCCTTTATCTTGATACCAAAAAGGAAAAACCCTAGGAGGCGAGCCATCTTTGGTCAATTAGTTTATGCACGGTTGCACGAAAAATCATAGCCAAATGCCTTGCAAACAGATTAAAACCACTCTACATTCACTAGTGAGCAAATCGAAAGTGCTTTTGTACCAAGAAGGTCCATATCAGACAATATATATCTTGCACATGAATGTCTTCATTTCATGGAGCAATCATCATAAAAAACTAGCCATTTGGCTCTTAAACTTGACTTTTGCAATGCATATGACAGAATGTAATGGTGTTTCATTCTGGACACTCTTAGTGTACTAGGTTTTGATAATAAATGGATCCTACGGGGGCATGCAATGCATCTCTGTAGTAGAATACCAAATCAAAATCAGTGGCCAACTCACTAGCAAGCTAACCCTTGAAGGGGTCTCCAACAAGAATGCCCCCTCAGACCCTAAATTTCCATTCTATTCCTTGAAGTCCTTCCTAGAAGACTTACATCCTCTACTGGAGTTCCAAGGTTACATGGGATAACAGTGGCTAGTCCTTCCTTGAACCCTTCTTTGTAGATGATTGCATGTTGTTTACTCTAGTAAAGAATGAAAATGCAACTATGATAAATGAAGTTCTGTTGGAGTACAACAAGCTTTAGATGTCAACACATTAATATTTCAGTCTTCCATTCCTTTTAGCAAAGGAGTTCCGATTCATACTAGAAGAAATATTTCTCAAGCACTTAATATAGATGAAATCTCAACTCGTGGAGTTTATCTTCGATTACCATCCCACACATGTAAGTCAAAATCCCAAGTCTTTTTATACCTATATGATAGATTAAATGTGTGAAATTTAGCCCAAACCCTAACCTAGTAACCCATTTGTTTGTAGGTCTGAAGACCTGAAGTGAAGGTAGAAGGCAATTGTGGGCCATCTCAGTAGAAGACATGGTGTTTGACCCAGAACCCATGGAGATTGATGATGGAGTTCCTTATTTGGAAACCTTGTCTAATTTGGGGGAAGAAACTACACCTTGATGACAAAGAGCTTGGTTGATGGACTTAAGCCCTAGTTGGACATGTTTTGGAAGGTTCCTCAATGCTAGGTAAGTTACTTGTTGAGTTGGGAGAATCCCCATTGAAAATTTTGAGGTTTGGAGCTTGAATTCCCTATTTTTGGGTTTGTTGTCAGCCTGGGTCGATCAGGTTGAGTGACACACAGTGATAGGGGCTTATGTATAAATTGCTGGATTTTAGCTTTTCGATGCTCTATTTATTAAAACTTCGTGGTAATCAACCCCACATTGATCTAAAGCCTTCAGAGAACATGGGAAGCCTCTCTCAAGCATTCACATTAGAGTTTTGGAAGATCATCATTAAATCCTTAAAGCTTTTCGGCAATTCTTTTTCTTTAAGGTTGGTATTCGCTACTACCCACACTTCATCTTCTATTTCTTTTGATTTCTTCTATTCTCTATTGATAGGAGGATGATCATATGTCGTTCCCATGACTGATCCTCCAATCCCTGCTGTTCTAGAGTGGATCTCCATACACCATATGACTTTGTGAATCTTCATATGATGATTTCGAAGGGAAATCAAGTGTGATCTTCATGATTGACTATCCCTTTGATGTTTTTGATTTTAAAGCATGCTAGATTAAAACCTAGCTTTTGAGTGATTATTTCTATCTAAGATCTACTGTTCTTCTCTTTCTAGAGTGAATTTTCATTCTCTCTAGCTTCTCCCTAGAATTCACGGATTGATTTCGGTAAACCCTAGCTTTTGATTAATTTAGAATTCTACTCTATTGATCATTGTTGATGCCTAATCTATGCTAGATAGTCTTAGACTACTATTCTATAGTTTCCCTTAAAATTTCAGAGTGTTGAATCACAAAAGTTGAGTTTCAGATCAAAATTTAGGGTTTCTATCCGTATAGAACACTAGGGTCAATCACCTAGGTCGATCAGACTTGAGCGACCAGATGAGCTGCCCACATTGTCAGTAGCAGCAGGTTTGGTCTGTTTTGATCCGTTTCACTTCCAATCTTTGAGGGTTTGTTCCTAATGCTTAACCTATGCTTGTTTAGGGTTTATTTGCTAACTTTGAACCTGTCCTCATTCTTTTCTCCGGAATTCTTTGAAGTTAAATAAGGTAAAGACGTTTGTTCCCTAATAACCTAAATACATTCGGATTGCATGATCGTACTACTGTTCTTATAACTTTCTTATAATTATATTCTTGCTGTAATTATTGTAACTACAGTTGGACTTGCTCATGTAATTCAATTGTTATTCTGATCATGTATGATTGGTTATTTCCCTATGTATTGATTTATCAGTTGTGATTATGAATGACTGATTTGGGATGCAATTGCTTAAACATAATTGGGGAATGGGGAACTTCCTTTTGAAATTTCTTTCTTTGGACATCAGTGGAAGTGGTATGGGACACTTTCCTATGGTGCCCCTTGACTCTTTCCCTGGTTATTGGTTGACATACATAGGGCCTGTCTAGCAGTGTTTGGCAGGATTACCCTGTTATATTAGACCCAATTCAGAAGGGAATTGAGACTGAGTAACCCATGGCAGCAATGGGGGTTTGTGGGCACTCAAGACCGGTAACCAACCCATGAGAGGACATGAATCATATTGTAAGGGCCATTCGTTGGTAGGGTTGCAGTAGTAGACTTGGGCTCATGGGCGCTTATGCCCGGTAACTAACCCATGAGAGGACATGAGAGCTTCTCGTTTACTATTTGTGGATGACCAACAGGGTTGATGAGTCTGTAGTCCGAGTTGGCTGTAGTCATAGGATACTATGACTCTAGTGGGAAGGATATTAGAAAGGATCGTTAGAGGAGAGGAATGGAAGTATCTAACCCTGACTTGATATAACTAAGTAGAAGACTTGCATTGGGCTAAGTTCAACCCTGACATGCGCCAATACTCAGACCAATGGTGATGTGAGAGAGCGGTGACCTAAACCCCAACCATGGAGTGTCCAAGAGGGATGCAGGACCCAAGTACCACCGGAGAACCCAAGATACCGAGATGGTTGAGGGAGAGTTATTTGAGACCTACCCAGAGGAGTATGGTGCTATGACTTAAAGCATGTCTGCCACTAAAGACTAGCATTCATAGAGTTAGAAGCATACATGCATGTCTGTCTCATATCATAATTTATCTTTATGATGTGCTATCATGTGATATATGTTATTGTGGAATGAACTGCCTTGCTGAGTTCTTTTGAACTCACTCATTTTTGCAACAACTTTGTTAGATCTATCTACAGGTATAGATGACTATGAGGGCCAATACTATGAAGCCCAAGCGGATGACTCATGCGGTACCCAAAGTACTGGCTACCATGTCTACGACTGTGAAGACTACCAATACGAAGCTAGAGCTTATCAAGATTAGTCCAACTCTAGTGCTTGTGTGCTGGCGATGGGACATCGAATATTTTACTTATGGATACATTATTTATAGATTTGAAGAGACATTAGTTTAGATTTAGTTTACTTTTTTTCTTTCAATTTTTGGAATCGGTTGTAATCTTAGTTTAGTTTTTTATCTACTTTTTCTCGCTACTATTGTAGAGTAATTTTCGCTACACTCTACATTGATTTATTATATTGGTATCATTTGCCGCACTCTGATTATATTGTCAACTCTCTTTGAATCTTATATTGATTATTCAGTTATAATAGTTGAACATTGATTTAGTCTTGTTCTTGATTGTATTATTGTAAATGTGGGAGGTTGATTTCCTCAAACTGATCTTTGGGGCTATGGATCACACACTCGAGTATGCCAAATAGGGTACCGGCTTGGTGGATGTGACAAAATGGAAAGTTGGAAGAGCGGAAAGAAAAACTATTCTCTCATGTGGGGAAGGAAATTATAATTGAAGAAGTGGCAATTGCACTACCCACATACACAGTGTAATTGATAAGACTCGTTAGAAATTTTTTGTGGAAAAATAGTTGAAGCTTTGGCATATGTTGGGTAAAATGGAAAGAGTTGTGTTGCTTACTGAACGGGGGGGGGGGGGGAGGTCTTAGGTTTCAAGATCTTAATTCTTTCAACAAGGCCTTATTGGCCAAACAATGATGGAGACTCCTAACCTAACCAAACACCATATGGGCCAGAACCATAAGGGAATATCCCAAATATTCACTCTCCATATTCCTCTATCCCTCCACCCTCCCCCCCCCCCCCCCCCAAACAGAGGAAGGAAATTAAAAAAAAAAAAAAATTTGAGTCCTACTTTAGTGCATGAACTTATTGATTGGGACAATATTGGAATCTACCACTTAAGGACTGTCTCTTCTCTCAAGATGAAAGGACAACAATATTATCTATACCAATTTTATCCTCTGCAATAGAAGACTCCTAGGTGTGGAAGGAAACTAAACATGGGAGGTTTCATGTCAAACCAGCATACTGTGTAGCTAACCTACTAGGTTGATCACCAAACAGCCCAAGCATCCTCATCAACCATCATTAATTGGGGAAGAATCTGGAAAACAATTAGTCTCCCAAAAATTAAAACCTTCTTATGGAAAACAATTAGTCTCCCAAAAAGTAAACCATCATTTATTGTGTTCATGCAAAGAACTGTTGGATGACATCACCTTTGAGGATTGACACCACTGAGTTTTTAGATAATACCTTCCATGATTGGTTAGATTTCCTTGAGAGGTAATTTTGTTCATCAAATCAAGGAGGGCGATGTATATACTATGAGTAGTGTGTTATGTTGGGTGGTTTCCCCAAACTATTATGCCCAAATGAATCTTCCCAAACGAATTCAATGTCTCTCCTTTCTAATTTTTTTGTTCAAATGCCAAGTTTTCCCCGAAATAGAACTTGTTCAACATGTTCTAGCCAGAGGAAACATTCTGGGGGCTCTCCTAATTCCTTGGCGGAGGACTTTATTCCTCTCCCAACTAGGTTTAGAGTCTATAAGGATGCCTCTTGGGAGGCCTCTAAAAAACTTGTGGGCAAAAGTTTATTTTTTATTTGGAGTTTCAATTTTAACATATGGTCCTTTGTTAATTTCTTTTAAACTAACAATAGGTGCCCCTTTTGGGAACTCTCTTTGTGTTTGTGTATTTGTTTGACGTGTTCATTAAGTGTCAACGAATTATATAATAACATGTGAAGAATGATTAAAAAAATAGTAATAATAATAAATAAATAAAACTGAGGTTATTGAGAGGGTGGCATGTTGATTGACCTATAATTCAATTATGATGTCACAACAAACGTAGGACATGCAAAAAAAATAAGGGGCACAAAATATAGGAAAGATATTAAGCATTTGTTAATGACAATAAATAATTGATCCCTGTAGGAAGGGAACTATTTATTACAGAGAGGGATCGCTGTCAAATGGGAGTCTGTGTGTGCTCCGAAGTGTAAAGGCGGGTTGGGTCTTCGTCGTTTGCGAGATGTCAATTTTGCTTGTCTCTGTTGGTTGGCCTGGCAAATAAAACATAATAAGTCTTTCTTTTCAAGATTTTTGAGAGGAAAGTTGATTGATGATAAGGGAAATTTGCGGAATTCTAGGGTTTGCTCTTCAAGTCTTTTTTGTCTGAAAAAGTTTTGGCATTTTGCTGCTTCTTATGAGAGATGGACAGTGGGCGATGGGACAAAAATAAATTTTTGGAAGGATCATTGGTTAGGAGACTCTACTGTTGCTAATCATTTGGAGGTTCCTCTCATTTTGGCGGACAAGTTGAATCTTAAAGTGGCGAACTGCTTCCTTGATTGACGGTGGTGTTTTATGGAGGTGCAATATCCTCCTTTAAAAGAAATTTTGGAGTGTGTCAGTCTTATCCATCTTCCTGTTGGTTTTCACGAAGATATTTGTTATTGGATTGGAACTGTTCAAGGAGAGTTCTCAATGAAATCAGCTTGGGATATGCACATGAAAAAGAGTGCGGTTGTGGATTGGGCGAAGAAGATTTGGAAATTGAAGTTATTTCCTAGGCAGTAGATTTTTTGTTGGTGGGTTTTCCATTGGAAGATCCCTATTGATGCAATTGTTTTGTCCAAATGAATCTCTTTGGTTTCACGATGTGGAATGTGTCTAAAGGCTTATGAAGATATTCCTCATATTTTTCTTCTTTGCTCTTTTGCTCGCAGCTGTTGGAGGCTTTGTGTTCTTCGTTCGGTTTCAGTTGGAAGCCTTCCTTTTCTCTTCAAGATAGTTATAAGTGGTGGTGTTCTGCAGGGCAAGTCTTTGCCTTTGGGTAATATGTGGTTTCATGGCTGCTTCTTGCTATTATATTATATGTGGTTTGCTCGTAACAAATATCGATATGAGGAGGTGCATTGTCTAAATGTTGGGTTTTGCGCAAATCTTCTTTGATCTCAGTTGTCATGATTATGTTTTGCTTAGCAGAAAGGTCCCTCCAGTGGTGTTTGCTCAATCATGAGCTATGGGTCTGAAAATTTTTATTAAGAACACTACTCCTCAATAAATTTTCTGCGTTTCTCCTTCTATTGGTTGGGTTAAGTTAAATGTCGATGGTTGTTCGTTGGGCAATCCTGGTATGGTTAGTGCAGGTGGTTTGTTTAGGGATGAATAATCAACTCTTCTGTTAAATTTCAGCACCTATTTGGGTTTCAAAAATAATTTTGAGGCTAAAATGGAGGCCCTGATGCAGGGTATAGAGTGGGCAATAAAGTTAGACAGTCAACGTTTATGGATAGAATGTGATTTAGTGGCAGCTGCTGTTTTAATTCAGCAAAGGAAGATTCCATGGTTTTTCTTGTAGCGCTAGAGAGGTGTTGATTTTTTTTTTTTTTTTTTTTTGACAGTCATCTTTGAAAAATTTCACATTGTTATAGGGAAAACAATCAAGTGGCTGATTTCTTGGCAAATCGGGTGGCAAGACAGGGTTCATCAACTGTTAATATACCCTGGACAACATTGATAAGGAGTGAAATTGATTTAGAGGCTTCTAATTGTTCTCGTTTCAGATTTTGATTTGTTATCTATGATTATGTGAGTTGGATTCAGTGAGGTTGGGTGTATTTGGGGGCAATTGAAGTTGCAAGTTTGAGGGTTGGTTTTTTGATTGTATGTTTGTAATTTTTCTTTTCGCTTTTTAATAGAAATGATCATTTTAGCGGGAAAAAAAATATTACAGAGAAGGATCTGTAAACATGAGAGAGGATCAATAAGAAACACTGAGGCTGGGATCGGGATAATTTGCAGGTTTCTGACATAGAAAATATATAAAATTATGTGATTACTCATCCATTTCTAGACCCCTCATCTTTGATTAACTGTTTTGCTTCTATGATTTGACTTAAAGAGCAGAGCTCCTCCTAAAATTGACTCCATGCATATGCATCCTTGCTGTTTGATTGTCTATTGAAGACCAGACTATTGGAGTGTAAGATTTCAACAACACCGCTACGTGTTAATATAAGACTACACATGCAATTTCTTATGTATAACATACATATAAAATTAAATGCAGCAAAATTTCCTACTTTAATCACTAGAAATATAATTAAAAAAGTGTCATTTTATAAATATATAATTTAAAATGCCATCAAACAAGAAAACACATGATATAGTTTTGTGGAATATATAGTATATATTGCAATAAAACCTGCAGATCTGAAAAGTAGAAGAAGAGAATATGAAGAAAAGTGGTGGAGAAGAAGGAGAAGGCAAATGGGAAAAGGGGGAAAGCTTACATGCATGTGTTGAGGCTCTCCCGGAGTACTTTATTTATAATATAGAAAGTTTGAAATATTAACATATATTATAATATAGCACAATGAAAATTAAGCAAGATCGTGCATCATACATCTATATTATTTCATGTTTCATACCATAAAGGTCATGATCATAATTAATAACCTACCGACATTTTTTTTTTGTAATTACAACATAGTCATTAATTCATAATTTAGTCCAATTCATTATAAACTAAAATTAAAAAAGACTATATATATATATATATATATATATATATATATATATATATATATATATATATATATATATATATATATATATATATATATATATATATATATATATATATATAAATATACATATCAAATGTTTTAGACATTAAATAAAACTATAAAATGTTCATCTCATTTATGTAGGGTGTTACACATATGAACAAATTCACATAAACAAAAAGGTCAATCATTCTGAAGAAATTTTATTTCTCTAGCATTTTAATATTATAATGTAATAACATTGGTGTGAAGATATTCTTATGGTAATCTGATCTATCAGTGGTTGTTGAGATTGGATTCAATTTATTTGCTAGACAAGTCAAACATGAGTTATATATTCTATTCATTTCTACAATGTATCACCTACTTACTTATTTGGGAAGTTGAAGGTCTATGTAGGGTGTTACACATATGAACAAATTCACATAAACAAAAAGGTGAATCATTCTGAAGATATTTTCTTTCTCTAGCATTTTAATATTATAACGTAATAATACTGGAGTGAAGATATTCTTATGGTAATCTGATCAGTGGTTGTTGAGATTGGATTCCATTTATTTGCTAGACAAGTCAAACATGAGTTATATATTCTATTCATTTCTACAATGTATCACCTACTTACTTATGTGGGAAGTTGAAGGTCTATGCACTGAAAGTCTTTAAAACTTGAGGAAGTGTATCAACGGATATTAAGTTATAGTCCTTACATGGGAATTGGTGCTTGATTATCATACTTTTATTAGGGAAAATTGTATACTTAATTCTTCATCAATCTATGTTTTTTATCTTTTTATGACAATTTCTTCAATCCTTGTCAATTCATTTTCAATTTTTGTGGTGTGTTTACGTAGCCTATGTCCATGAAAGACTAGCCATCCACAATCCAAAGCGAATTATTAAGCTTGTGTCCAATCTCGGGATTTTTGTTCGCGGCTGCGTGGGTATCCATCCGCAGCAGCCTTCAGAATGTGCCACGTGGCATTGAAAAAATGAACGGTTTAGATTCTTTCACTAAATTTTTATATTTAAAATGTTTTATAAATTACAATTATTCGTTCCTTATACTTTCTAAATTTACAAAATCAATCCTGCTCATCTCGGGTGTGAACAAAATCCTAAACTGGATTTACAAACTCCTCTAACCCCTCCAGTGTTCACCAGAAATCACCGATGGGCAACATAAGAGAGATTTTCGTGTGAAGCCAACCGTTAACTCAGGAGGACATAGGAGAAAAGAGACGCTCACCTTGCGATATCCCATGAAGCTTAACCGTAAACTCCAACAGATTTGCGATATCCCATGAAGTGAACTCCAACCAACAAATAAGAGTAATCAAACTCTTTCTCTAATTACCCATTCCATTACCTGTCACAATGTAGCAGATATTCAACTTAGTAATGTATCTCTAAAAGCACTCAACCAAGATTGAAGAGGTTCCTTAGGTGGCGTAGTGGTTCTTTTGAGCATTTAAGCAAACATATAGTGTGCATTCATGTACAAGGAGCAAGAGAATTATAAAAGAAGGGGAATCACATCAAGAGCGCGTTTATTCATACTCAGTTTCCTGAGTTGATTAATGGCGTGGAAGACTCTATGAATGGGAAATCCGTCGCCCATCCAGCTCTGGAAGGCAGACATAACGGGTTGTCCTCTGGCAAGCTTCTCAATCTTGTAAGACAAGCAGTTCCTAATCTCCTCCTCCTCTCCTAAGTTCTTGGGTTTGGTGTCCCACAGAAGAAACATCTGGATTTTGGGTGCTGAAGCCGAAAGAAGAAGAAGATACAATTGGTGGAATGGTGGGGAATGAGTCTTCTACATATAAGGGTTTTCCGTTGCTGATTTGTTGCTATTTTTTGGAGTTGATCATTGTAAGAGTAGTTGCTATTTTGTAGGAGGTTGAGTCCCGTTTGAGAGTTGTTTTGTTTTTAATTTTGATAGGACTCTGTTAGTTATTGATCTCTTTAAAAAGGCATTAAAGCTGGTCTTTTGTATTCGATTAAGTGAAGAAGTATTATGGAGTTTTTCCTATCACTCTGTTCTTGCTTGTCTTCTTTCATTTTGTTCCAACAGTTATGCCTTCCCTTTACACCACAAACCCACTACATTCATTCTACTAAATTGATCTGCTGCTAGAAAATCTCTCTCATGTTGCAGCTTTGAAAAAAGTCACCAGAGGAGCCCATCAGTGATTTTTCGGTGAAGGCAAGGTGAACACTGGAGGGATTAGAGGAGTTTGTATTTCCGGTTTACGATTTTATTCTCATGGAGATGAACAGGGATTAATTTTGTAAATTTAAAAAGTATAAGGGACGAATAATTGTAATTTATAAAAGCATTATATATAAAAACTTATTGAAAGAATCTAAACCATTCATTTTTTTCAAACCGCGTGGCACATTCTGACGGCTGCGCGGATGGATACCCGAGCAGCCGCGAACAAAAATCCCCAATCTCATCCATATGAAGGACTTAATAGTTTTTTGACATCTACAATGAAAGGAGGGCTAATAATAAGAATAAAAATACAAAGCTCACAAACATAGAAACACGTGCAACAAATCTAAACTTGAGCGAAGACAAACATGTTCTATAATAGAAGCGGCCACATAACCTTTTGCTTATTCCTTTGCCAACCACTAAGTCAAAGAGAGGGATTGGCTTGTTCTTGTAAAGGGAAATTAAGAAATCTTGTACGCTACCGAGTAGCACTGGAAAGATCCCTCAAAAAAGAACCTGTAACATATACATCTAAGTACTCCAAATCTTAAAGAAAAAAAATTTGTGTTTCAAATTTAATTGATCATAACTATCCAAAGATACTAATATATATATTGGACTATAGGTGAATGCACTAAGTTGCTTCTTGTGGTTATAGTAGGCCTAGCGTCTTGGATTATGATTTTTCCTTGAGAGTTGAAATATACTACCGTTCGCACTTTCGAATTTGACTCAATTAGAGTAAAGTGCGACATGTTTTAGCTAAAAAAGATTGAAGTTTGTTTTATCCTTATATGAGATAGGATCTTACATTAAGATACAAGAGACTGTTAGGAAAAATAATCTCTTATAATTCATTTATTCTAATTAAATGGTAGTATTTAATTTATTAAGTCACCCACTTAAACTGAGGAACCCTTTACAATTCTTTAGCCACCCTCCACTGCTTGGCTTAGAGATATTTGCTCTGCAGCTTCAGTCTTTCCATCTAAATAAATGGATTTTCAAGCCAAAAGGAAAAAAGAAAAAAGAAAAGTGATCATTGAAAGAAGATCTGACTTTTTTTGTAGATATAGTTTTGTGCTTATATTACTTCACATGATGATCCAAACATTTTCTATTTATTTCATAGAATGGTCTTTCTATTTGTAGCATACAATCTATATTGCTTCTATAAATACTTAGTTTATTAAAATTCCATGTCTTAGAGTCAGCATTAAGAGATGCACACTTTCACAAACTACTAAATGAATGCCCCATTTGTTGTCTCCTTTAATCACTCTTAATTGAAAATAGGTTGTGTTTAGAATATTTTCTAGTGGAAACCACGAATACGAAAGAGACGGCTAAAGAATTAAAATGCATTAATATTTTACCAAACATTTTCTTAGTTGAACATCTTATAGATGGTCAAACAAACATCTTTTCTATTTTCTAATGTTGAGAGTTCTAGTTCTTTTATTTCTTTTATATTAGCAATCTAGAGGTGCCCATTTTTTCAGAAGTCTCTATCCCTCTCTTTGCGTTTGTGTATTTGCATGATATGATAATTATGTGTCAACAAATCATATATTTACATGTGAAGAAACATCGATTGAGGTTATTTATAGGAAGACCCGTTGATCAACCTACAATTCAATTATGACATCACAGAAATGTAGGACATGCAACAAAAGAGAGGGGCACGAACTCTAGCAAAGATAGTAGGCATTTGTTAACAACAAAAAATAAATTGTTCCTTCACCAACCACTAAAGTCAAAGAGAAGAATTGGCACTTGGTCTCTTGTGAATTTATATTGTCCCCCTTACTAAAAAAAATCTTAAATGTCTTCTTTCTTCTTCTATGATCAGTTCATTCTTCTTTCTCTCTTCATTATTTTATATTGTATAGAATAATTCAACTAATGGTATATTTGTCATTTCCTTTAACCAACTCAATGTTCTAATGGAAAAAAGGGTGCGACTACGAATTTGAAGAGTTTTCGGGTGTCTATGCTTTTTGGCAATTATCTTGGAGTGTCTTTGAAATTTAAAAAAAATATATAAAAGATCGCTTAAATTACCAAGTGGCATTAGAGAGCCCCCTCAAAAGCGAATCTGTAAGACATGCATCTTACTACTCCAAATATTATTTAAAAAGAAAAATATCCTGCAATGCCACAGTTCATGCCTAAGCTTTGTTCGGTGGTGACGAATCATGATACAAACTAAAGCATTAATTGTGATTTTTATGATTTCGGGTTGGTGAGCTCTTCACTATTAATTGAACTAACGACATCTCTCTTCACCACAGAAACCCAAGTTTCCAAGCTTACCAGAAGGAAAGAATCCAAAGTGCTAAGAAACAGATTTCCATGGATTCAACCAAGCAACAGTTGCAGTACGAAGATGAAGAAGCTTGCTTATATGCAATGCAACTCGCAAGCTCTTCAGTTCTTCCCATGGTCTTGAGATCGATTGTCGAGCTCGGAGTTCTCGAGATCATCGATAAAGCAGGTCCAGGAGCTGAAATGTCACCTTCTGAGATTGCTTCTCAGCTTGGAGCACAAAACCCAGATGCCCCAGTTATGATTGATCGTGCCCTTCGACTCTTAGCCAGTTATTTAGTTGTCACTTGTTCACCGAAGACAAATGAAGATGGAAAGGTTGAAAGGGTTTATGGACCAGCTCCAATCTGCAAGCTTTTCCTTAAAAATGAAGAGAAGGGATCGCTGGAGATGTTGATGCTTATGCATCAAGACAAGGTCACCATGCAGGGCTGGTACAGATGAATTCAACTTCCTGATTTAAATTTTTTTATGTTTCTAGTTTGATTTTATTTTAAATATATCCGTTTTTTTTTTTTCTTCTTCCATAAAAAAGGGCGTACCCAGTACCGAAGCTCCCATATTATGGGGTCTGGGGAAGGGACCCGCGACCTCCAGCGCACAATGGAGAGACTCCACCATTGCGTCAGGCCCGCCCTTCAATCATATTAGAGTTGGTCTGGGAGTTGCTCCCATAAGTGATAAGCTTAGAGAAAGTCGTTTGAGGTGGCACGGCCACGTTCAACGGAGACCTATAAATGCTCCTGTACGGAGAAGTGATATAATCCATATTGAAGGAACTAGAAGAGCTAGGGGTAGACCTAAGATAACCTTAGGAGAAGTGGTGAGAAAGGATATGTATAGTTTAGGCCTTGTATCTAGCATGACCTCGAACATAACTGATTGGAGGGCAAGAATCCATGTAACCGACCCCATTTAGTTGGGACAAGGCTTATTGTTGTTGTTTTCTTCCATTGATTTGGGAGTTAGAGGGAGAATAATGTGCTTTCCTACTCTTTTGAACCACACATAGTGATGGAGCTTGCCTGTAAATATTGAAAAAAATCGGAGGTAAATTTTTCAGTAGGTCCCATCAGGGGTTCCCACTCCCATTGCGTGATTCAAAAATTTCAAAGGAGCACATTGTTCTCTGAAGGAGCTATCCGTCCGAACTCTTGATTTGGCTATTGGTGTCATTCACCATGTCATACCATGTTTAGTATATATATAAATATATATATATATATATATATATATATATATATATATATATATATATATATATATATATATATATATATATATATATATATATATATATTCAATTTTATTTAAATTATATCCAACATGAATCAATATATCTTTAATTTTATTATACTATTTTGCTGATATTTAATCAAAGAAAGAGAGATGCTAGTAAATTATACTCTAGATGCAAACTCTCTCCTTTCAATATAAAATTTTAAAACAAGTGATTATGCAGATGATAATATTATTATTTGAGCAATCAAACATACATTCTACGATGTAAATTCTATTATGCTTGCATTCCTCAAAACTTAGTGTATTAAGATTATATTCTATATTTTCAAATATTATATCAACTATATGCCTTCTTATTGTTAAAATAATAAGATTAAGTGATAACTTAACCATTTATCATAGTTTTCAAAATTCTTATATTGCCCTCTTTTACATTTAAATCCCATTTAATTTAAAAAATAAAATAAAATAAAGAAGAGGGAGGCGAGAAGAGAAACCATGATTGAAGTTGGAATACTTTCCAATTTTCTTTTTTATTCCCTCTTCACTTAAAACAAGATAGAACAAAGACAAATATGTTTTTTTTACTATTTAACACTAACAAATATAATAGAATAATATTCAAGGATAAAAACGCAATAGTATCCTCGTATTATTATTATTAGAAAAGTAATAATCATGCTAATTTCATTGAAGATTAATAAGAATATTAGATAAACATTTTCTGTGTATTAAATAATTTTTTAAAAAACCTTTTTTTTTTTGTAGGTTCCACATGAAAGAAGCCATTCTTGGAGGTGGAATCCCATTTAACAAAGCATTTGGAATGACAGCATTTGAATATCAAGGTGTGGATCCAAGATTCAATGTTCTTTTCAACGAGGCAATGAAAGGCCAAACCATCATTACCATGAATAAACTTCTTGAGACATACAAAGGGTTCGAAGGCCTGAACTCAGTAGTAGATGTTGGTGGTGGATTTGCAGTTGCCCTTAGAATGATTACTTCCAAGTATCCATCAATCAAGGGTATTAATTTTGATTTGCCCTATGTTGTTGCGAAGCACCATCATATCCTGGTAATATTCTTTTTGTTACCAACATTATCTTCTTTGTCTACTTTGTTTTATATAGTCTATCACACAATGACTGAGGATCCCAGGTAAGAGCATAATGATAGATCTATCGTCTTGTGTTTGAATGGTACGAGCAGGTGTGGAGCATGTTGGAGGGAGCATGTTTGATAGTGTTCCAAAAGGAGATGCCATCTTTATGAAAGTGAGTTCTATAGTTATGAGTCTTCATAAAATTTTAAAAGAAATTGAATAGAAAGAAAATCAAATAGAAACAAATGCCTAGTTCAAGTGGTGAGATGAATTGGAATCTTCTACCGTTGAGATAGAGGGTACCATGACTATGACATCCATCACTACAAATTAAGTATGTGACTCATCTCCGAATAATGAAAAGGTAGACTCCCTCTCGATGTACTTTTTGCACAAGTAATTGCAGATTTTTAATTATGTAGAGGTAGTAAGATCAAAGATGTCTTGAATTCAGACATTTATTCCTCCATATCTCTCCCTCCAAAAAAAAATGACCCTCCTGACTGTATGGTAAAAATATCAACTTTAATGTACTTACTGACATATTGATTTGTTGTAATTGTTTTTGCATGAGATTTCCAGTTGATATTGCATGACTGGAGTGATGAACATTGCTTACAAATTCTGAAGAACTGCTATGAAGCATTAGCAGAAGGTGGAAAAGTGATAATAGTTGATGCAGTTCTTTCAGAAGCTGCAGAAACTAACCGTGTAGCTCGAGCTGGATATCAAATTGACAATTTAATGATGATGATAAACCCTGGTGGAAAAGAAAGAACTGAGAATGATTTTAAAGAACTTGCCAAGGCAACTGGGTTTCGTAGTTGTCAACTGGTTTGCCCTGTGATTAACCTTTGGGCTATCGAATACATAAAGTAAGCCATGAATGCAAGTTTTACGTTGATTAAAATAAGCACGGATTTCTTGCTTGGTCAAGTACAAGACGTAAGTTTCCCTCGATTGGAATAAGCACTTATTGCTTGGTTGTATTATTTTTGATGATTAGGTGATCCCTTATAGTGTTTGTTTGGCCAATGGTTTCCACAACTTGGTGAGATCATATGCCCCAGCATGCAATCTTGTATCTTTTTCATTCTAATGAAAACACACACTCTCTCTCTCTCCATTGTTATGTTAAAGTTATAGGTTGCGTTGTACTAGAAAATGCCTTTCTTTGCCAACACAGAGCTGTTCTAGTGGTGAAACCAACACTTATTAGTGAAGAGGTCGTGGGTTCGACCCTTGCTGAGGCATATTAATATCCCCATCCCCCGGCTTAACAAAGCCCCTTTGTACCCTAAAAAAAAAAAGGCCTCTCTCTCTCTCTCTCTCTCTCTCTCTCTCTATCTCTCTACCTCTCTCTACATTTTTATGTTAAAGTTATAGGTTGTGTTGTACTAGAAAATGCACAAGGTCGCCCAAGTAATATAGAAGTATGAGGGGTGTTATTCCCACAAGGATTGAAAAAAGTCAAATTACATACGAACTTAAAAAACACATAATTATCTAGTGAGCAAAACTGAGAATTAGCTACTAATTATACTAACAGAATCACGAATGAAATACTAAGCAAATCAATAAATGAAAATACTTGAGTTTTGATATCACCAAACATGTCATAAATTATCAGTCTCTCCTTTTCTTATAATCAATTTCCTCTCTATCCTTGCTCACATGATTACTAAATTAGATCATCCCACTTGTTACTCTTGAGGGTCTCTAATACACAAAGTCCCTTCTACTTGTTATGCATAGAAGAGTAATTCAATGCATTGCATGAAACATAGAATGCTTAGACACTGTCAACAAACCGTTTAGCCTATTATGCATGAGATATAATTTATGATTCATCAACTCTATGTCTAGTATGTATTCTCCATTGTTACATGTATGAAAACATACCACAAAATTCATGAATGTTGGCCGCCGACATTCAAACATTAAGAACAAAATTGAAGAAAGTGAAAAATAGAGGATTGTATTGCAGGAAAGAGAGAAATCAACAAATTAATTCATGTGGGGATTCATCTACACTCTAGCAATAGAAATTTAGAATATCATAGAAAATGAAGTTAAAAGGAACATCATTCTAGACTAGGACTGAAGAAGAAACTCCAAACATCACGCTATACTAGGATTGAGGAAGAAAATCCATCACTCTAGTCTAGGATTGAGGAAGAAAATCATGTAGTTCTCTCTTCAAGTTTGCCCATGGCAGCAACTCCTCCAGGTCTTCTCTCTCCAAAATCTGTCTCTCTTTGTATCCTTTGAAATTCGTACTTGGCTCATGGACTTCCCTTCCCTTTTATAAAGTTATTTCCTAGATTACATGGGATGGAATTCGTTGACTCAATCTAATAAAAATAATCTCCAAATTCCAAATATAACTTAACTAAGGAAATTAATCTTCTAGTGGTTAGGATTTGGACTTTAAATTAATTAATTTGAGTTTGAATATTAGTGAAACCTCTATTTTAGAAAATAAAAATTTATAATTTTTAGTAGAAATCCATGTAGGAAGGTAAAAAGGAGGAACTCTTCTTATGTTATGGTTCATTAGGATTCTCTTGGCCACGTTTCTTCAAATACCCATAATGCCCCTACAAATTTTGGTATGTGAGGTGTCCACTTTTAGATTAAAACTCTTGTTGTTGAAGGAGTCCAATTGCTAAGACGATTCTCTATAAGCATAAATAATCTGAATTAGAATTTTCCAAAAATATATAAGATTACAAGAATTCAGGGGAAGAATGCTAGATATTCATTTATATGCAATATTAGGGTAAACTAATACAAAACAATTGTAACACATAAAAATATAGCCAACTAACTAGTCAAAAGAATATGCATGGAATGAACCTATCAAATTACCCCCAACTTAAACGTTTTCTAGTCCCTCGAACAAACATCAAAATCAGACAAACCCTCAATTTAATTCAGTATTCAATCTAAGTCAAGTTCAACCATAATTCAAAAAAGATATAAAATGAATTAATTAAGGGATGAGTATGCTGATTACAAAATCCAAACTTTGACTTGTGTGTGTGTGTGTAAACCTTAACCAATCAAGTGTATGCATGTTATGACCCCAAATTTAACTTACAACTCTCTAATCCAAAGTCAATTCTCATATGTCCAGCTTATCTTCACTCTCTCCACTAATCTCTCCACTAATGAAGAGCAACCATTTGTCCATAGTCAGGAGGAGTTGTGAAGGTGGTAGTAATGTAGGAAGGGGCTAGATAGATAAAATACCTACATGAAGAGGATAAAATTGAAGCAACATTTTTTTTTTTCTTTCTCTTTTTCTTTTGCAAAACATATAACAATTTCAAACATATTTTTTCTTTTCATTGTCAAGGTGATAACACCTCTCCCAAGAAGCCGCCCAAGAAATATACTACACCCATAACATGGCTCCCAAATACTTATCTATGTGGTGGCCTTTGTCGCTAAGCCCCAATTGTGCAATATTAACTCAATGAGAATCAAAACTTACTCAATGGCATTAACTATGGGGACACAAAATTACAAGGAATGTATACTCACCATGCTTTTAACAATCCAAGCTACCTTCAGTCTATTCAAGGGATTGCGTAACTTGGGAGAGTCGCCAATGAGATATCAACAATTACACCATGTACATCTCCATGAAATAAGAGATGAAGTGAAAGATGGAATATGGTAGGGGTATAACAAAATAGAAGCAAATATATTTGCAAATTTTCAATGAAAGAAGAAAGGTCTCTAATCATATCCCTAAGTAAGTGGTACTCTACTGAAATTAGCCTCAAGAGGGAATCAAGGTGGATTCTAATATGTTGACTAGACAGAAAAGATTACATGTCTCATGTGGGTATCCCTAAGTGCACAAGACTCAATAGCACAGGATGAAGAAAACAGAATTCATTGTGTGTCATGGACTAGACTATGTAGATCTAAAGAGGATGGTGGCCTAGGTCTACGTGATCCTCAACTACACAATAGAGCCTTCCCTGGTAAGATGGCATGGAAACTTTGGGCTAACCCGGAATCACTATGGGCACAATTCATGAAAGACATATACTTTCCTAAATGTTCATTCATGGAAGCTAAACCAGGAAATTGTCCTTCATGGGCTTGGAGGAGTATCCTTATCGGCCGTAATGTGTTACAAGATGGGTTAATCGGCAAGCGGGGAAAGGAAACAAAGTTCCAACAAGGCATGGATTCCTTCTTTACCGCAGTTTAGGATTTCAACGCCCAAGCCTACAAGGTGTGATATTAAATTTGTTGATGAGATCATTGACCCGGGTGACTAAAACGTGGAAAACATCACTAATGCAAGAGCTTTTCAGCCCGATTGAAGTGAGGCCATCCAAAAATTATTTTGCCGTTGAATGCTTGTGAGGATAGGATGGTTTGGGGTGCGGCTAAGAATGAGTTTTCCCCGAGCCCCCGACAGCATACTCATCTCCTCTCGTAATCGTAGATGCTCAACAGGCATATATGCCTTCATCCTCAAGGCGACAGGTCGGGAGAGTATCAGAAGGGGAATGGAAGAGACTTTGGAAATGCAACACATCGCCTAAAATTCGAAATTTCATGTGGAGATAAGGCTACTTGCGCTACAGCAAATCTCATTGAGAAGGTAGATCAAGGTGGAACCATTATGCAAATGGTGCCAACAAGTAGAGAAAAAAAGGAAGGCATGGACAACCCCCTCCAGATGAACTCGGGTGGGTAGCGGTCCTCGAGTTTCTACCACAAACAACAACCGAAATATCTCTGCCCACCGGGGATTATTGGAGGCTTGGAAAACTCTTCATTTTACATCTACAAACAGATAGTAAAGAAATCTTACGTCAATTCTCCTTTGTACTCCGGCACCCTGCGTTACACAAAAATGATCTACAGCTTTAATGGAGAAAAGAAGACACCGCCCGGAAGATGTAGTAAAAGCGGAGAAGGCCTCTCCAGAACGGAATTGTAATGGAGGAGAATACAACTCAAGATTTGGAAATGTGCTCTATCTACCGCGATCTGCAGCTGCCAGACCCGGGGTAGGAGGTGCTGGTTTGGAGTTTGGAACATGGGCGAACCAAGAGCAAAGCACTCCACACCCCGCTCATTGCCATCTATATTTGCCGGTGAAGCCTTTAGCGATAGGGAGGCATTGTCTGGCCAAGGAAAATCGAGTGGATTAAGGTTAACATCTATCCTCGACTGTCCGGCCCTCGAAAAATATCCGGCCGGCACCGGATTGATCCACCCCCGAAACGCTACCGACTGAAGATGTATTGTCTTTGAAAGACAGCTTACTTCTTGTAGGTTCCTTTATTTCAAGAGGGGAAGAATGTGCCCATTCTCCTTGCTCGGAGGGCTTTGGCCGCTTTCTAGGCGCCCGCCCCGCCGGGCGCCTCCCCAAAAAAGGGGCCCCCGCCGGCAGTCTTTTCCTAGTTTTCCACAGAAGAAAGGATTTTCACCCAAAAAAAAAAAAAAAAAAAAAAGACTCAATGTCGGGGTTTGTGCTCAAAGGATGGCTTACATAGTAGGTTAACGTGATTTACATATTCATATCTTCTTTAGAAAAGAAGTTCATACAATTTAAAAAAATTATAGGAGAATACAACTAAATTCCTTTTATTTTACTTTACTAACTTAGCAAGTAAGATCCAATCACAAAAATAATATATCTAAAATTCCGGTTTCGAACAAAGTTTTTTATTTTTTATTTTTTTTTTTATTTCATCATAGTGAATTAATCCCACAAGTATAATCCAAAATATCCACCCCCTCCCCCCAACTTTACTATCGGCATTGTGCTCAATGCAACAAGAAAACATATTTAAGATGCATACAATGGTGCTAGCAAATAGTAAAATATCAAGTAGGGTGGAGGAGATTCCCCTAAAGCAGAAGGTAAGCATTCTAAGTCTGCTTTCTTTTCTTCATTCCCTTAAAAAAATTCTGGACAAAGGAAAAAAAAAAAAATTAGTTAAACAAACAGCAACTTAAAAAAAAGTAGAAATAACAAAAAGAAAACTAAAAAACTTGGGTTGCCTCCTAAACAACGCTTGCATTATAGTTCAATGCCGAACTACCCCCAACTTTTAAGTAAAAAATATGTGTGACTTCGGAATTGAAGCCACATCCCAAGTAATGCTTAAGGTGCCACCTAGGGTCCTCAATTGAAGGTTTGGGTTTAAACCCTTCATTAATTCAGCTAGGTAAGGTGCAAGTTGCCTAGTCAAAGGCTTAGCTGAATTTAGCTCATACAATATCGTTTGTATCTCTTCTAATTTATACTTATCACATACCATCTCTAAGGGGTCATGTTTTATTAGTGCTTAGGGTAGGGATTTAGTAACATCCGCTCTAATACATTATATTTACGCATTAGTAACAAATCTTGTATCTTTTCCATTCCAACGAAAACATTCTCCTCTCTCTCTCTCTCTCTCTCTCTCTCTCTCTCTCTCTCTCATTTTTACGTTAAAGGTTTTCTTTTTATAGGAATAAAAAGATATTAATAGTTATCAGAACAAGTACATTGGATATCCATGTTTACTTACTGCAATTAAGAGTCCTATCCTGTCCATATTTATTGGTAGCATCTAAAGCAAAATTAGTAAAGATACTAAGGAGAGTTGGGGATTCAAAACTACAAAATGTAATAGAAGATAATTTGTTCTTGAGATCCACTAGTGTTGGAATAAGAAGGAGCAGCCAATATGAAGTTGTTAATTTGCTTTTAGCTTCTGGTTCAGGGCACCAAATAGCCCAAGGATGTTTGTTCTTCTTTGTGCATTGGTTAACTCCTTCCAAGATTCCCATTAGCAATGCTTCCAAGGTCTTGCCAAAATCCATTGTTCCTGTAAGAATAAACTCAACCTTTCCATCTTCTATCAGCCCCACATTCCAACTTGTACTATTCATGAGTTCGTTATAAACCCCAGCACAAAATAGTAAAGGTGAGTGGTTTGTGGTTAAGTAATGCCCAAATTCTCGAAACATGTTTTTTGTGGTGCAAGAGATGGAACGAGGGCATGGGTTTTCTTAGGTGTTTTATTAAGTTCCTTAATCCATTTATTAATGTTAATTAACAGAAAGTGAGGGTTGGGTTTATCTTTCGTGAATCACCAAGTTCCTTTCCCTCCAAATAAAACTACATGTTATGACAAATAAAGAAAAAAACCATTGGGTTGTTCTTCCATCAAGACCAAAGTTAAAGAGAAAAGTATTGCACAAATTCAAGATTGACTCTTGGGAAAAGAGATCCTTTTTGAGTCCTAGCCGGTCTCACCGCCCAAATTCTCTTTTCCATTTGCACAAAATGTTATACATGCCAAAGAGTCTTTACCTTATCTCCGCACAATCCACAAATATTGTGCACCTCCATCCATTGAGATAAAATAGATCTAACTAGTAACCACTGCATTCACGAGACGCCAAAATAAATGTCTAAAATTTGGATGGAGTGATAGTTTCCAAAAAATTTCCACTGGGGGTGTGAAAGTGCTCTAAGTTGTGGGGTATTTGTTTTCTATCAGCGCTTGTTCAACCAACTTGGCGAGAACTCGCCATTTTGCTGAAAGAAGAGGAACCCAAAAATCTTCGGAATTGTTAAGAACTAAGTGATAACAAAAGGAATTTGAGAGGTAAAAGTTGGAAAGATATTCCCTGTTGGTTCGAGATGTTAATTACCATCTTGCTACCGTAGTATTTGGGGCCCAAATCTCGGTGTTGGGATATTCTTTGATAACACTTTTTGTATTGGATAACTAGGGATCAAACTAGAAGGAGGTTTCCTTACCATTACCCACTTGCTTTCTTACCATACTTTCTGGACTTGTGAGGATCCTTGCATAGGCTTCTAGGGCCAAGAACCTCATTTTTCCTCACTTTGGGGTTAAATATACTAAAATTGGGGAAGTATTTTTACGTTAAAGTTACAAGTTGTGTTGTACTGTAAGTGCATGAGGTTGCCCAAGTAATATAGAAGTACGAGGGATGTGGTTTTCTTCCACAAGAATAAAAAAGAGTCAAATTGTACCAACTTAAAAAACACATTATTATCTAGTGATCAAAAGTGAGAATTATGTATTGATTATACTAATAAAATTATGAACGAAAATACTAAGCAAATCAATTAACAAAAATACTTGATTTCGATTTAACCAAACATGTCATAAATTATCAATCCTCCCCTTCTTACAATCAATTTACCTCTACCCTTGTTGATAGAATTACTAAATTAGATCATCCCACCTATTACTCTTGAGGGTCCTAACACATTAGATCCCTTTTACCTTGTACACATAGAAGATCAATTCAATGCATTGCATGAAACATGAATCCCCAAACAATGTCGAACAAACTGTTTAACCAATTACACATTAGATGTAATTTATCATTCTTCAACTCTATGTCTAATATGTATTCTCCATTGTTACATGTATGAAAAATTAGAAAGTGAAGAGTAGAGGATTGTATTGCATGAAAGAGAGAGATCAATAAATTAATTCATGTAAGGATCCATCTACACTCTAGTAGTAGAAATTTAGAATATCCTAGGAACATCACTCTGGACTAAGACTGATGAAGAAGCTCCAGCTGTTCTCTCTCCAAGTTCGCCCAAGGCAACAACTCTTCAGGTCTTCTCTCTCTAGAATTCATCTCCCTCTTTATTCTCTCAAATTCATCTTGGCTGATGCACTTTCCTTCCCTTTTATAAAGTGATTCCCTAGATTACATGGAATAGGATTGGTTGACTCAATCTAATACAAATATTCTCCGAATTCCAGATCTAACTTGAATAAGAAAACTACTGGTCATTGGTTAGGATTTGGACTCTAAATTTAGTAATTTGAGTTTGAATATTAGTGGAACCTCTCTTTTTGGAAATTAAAAGTATAATTTTGAGTAGAAATCCATGTGGGAAGATAAAAAAGGGAAACTCTTTGTACGTTATGGTTCCTTAGGATTCTCTTGGCCAAATTTCTTCAAATACCCATAATGCCCCTACAAAATTGGTTGGTGAGGTGTCCCACTTTTAGTTGTTGTTGAAGGAGTCCAATTGCTTGAGGTGATTCTCCACAAGCACAAATAATTAATCAGAATTAGGATTTGCTAGGAAATATATAAAATTACCACAATTACAAAAGTTAGGGGAAGAATGTCAAATATTCATTTACATGCAATATGAGGGTAAAATGATCCAAAAAAATTGTGAACACATTAAAATATAGTCAATTAACTAGTCTAAATAATATACATTCAATGAACCTATCAAGTTACCCCCAACTTAAACATTTGCTAGTCCTCGAGCAAACATAAAAATCCAGACAAACCCTCATATTGATTTAATATTCAATCTCAGTCAAGTTCAACCATAATTCAAAAATGATATAAAATGAGCTAATCAAGAGATGAGTATGCATATAAAAAAAATATGAACTTTGACCCCTATGTGTGTAGACCTTAATTGTGAAATCCCTAGTATTTCGGACCCTTTAACCCATATGGTTTCAGGACCACGACTCGGAGCTCAAGTAGACAACTGTGGACCATTCAAGTCAAGCTTTGGAAGTTCGGAAACGGATGACCTTGTAGAAGGCTGGACCCTCTATTAGAGTTTAAAAGGAGAGAGAAGATCAATAAAAAAGGCTGAAAAGGAAGATTTTGGTACGTCCGAAAACCGATAGAGGAAGGCTCAAATGTCAAGGTAAAATACACCATTGGTTAGGCCTTGAAATGACCATTTTACCCATCCAAAAATCACCGAAATCGGCGCTAGCATGAGAGAGATAGAGGGCCGGTTGAGCGGCTGGTTCGACCGCCCCCAGACCTAGTTGCTGGCCGACTCGGTATTTTGAAGCAAAAACCTATTTTAAGTTCCCAACTCCCCATAAACATACTTTTTATTGCTAGAGTGGGGCTGAGGGCTTGGGAGAGGGAGAAATTCCAAGGAGCTTGGTGGATTCTTTCCGCACGGCATCCCATCGAGGCTTGAATCATTGGGTAGCAGCGTAGAAAGGTGAACATTCATGAAAAACCCTCTTTTCCAACCTAGTTTTCATGGTATTTATTAACTTTGAATGCTATATGGTGGTTGTTTGTGTTTGTTGTGAGTAAAATATCCCAATCCCGTTTAGAGCTGGTTCAATCCGGGTTTTGTGATGATTCGATCGGTTCTAAGCGATAAAACAAAGCCAACAATGGTTTTGCCAGTGAAAGTCAAATAAAGGTCCGATCATGATCGTCCAGTTCAATATTCCAATCCAACGATCACGGTCAAAAGGAGATCAGGCGGTAAAAATTCTATATAGGCATGGCATATTCATTCAAAAGGTAACACATTGGAACTCAGTGGAACTCTCATTTGATTCTGTCTATCTCCATTAAAGCTCTAAAGAAGCCCTCGAAACCCTACCTTAACTATCGTACGACAAGATCGTTGGAGAGGCGACTACGATCAAGACTATCGGCTCTGTTTCTAACGAGTTCACTTGTCTTACGGGAAGTGGGAGTTCCATTCAGCTCAATCTAAATGCGGTTCGGATCAATCTAGATCTGAAGAGTTTGGTGTTTGATTCACGGTTCAGAGACCACAGGGAAATATGCACCAACATTTGGCGCCGTCTGTGGGAAAGCTTCAGGACGAGGTCATGGCTCAATAGCCTGAGCGGGAGGAGGTAGTACGGTCGAAATGGCGGGGGCTGGTTAGAGAGAGCCAAGAAGGATGAATCCAAAGAGAAAAACAAGAGAAATGGTGCCAACACTATAGATTCCGACAATGCAAGCTGACAAGAAACGGAGAGAGTAACAAGAGGATCACTCACCTCATCATGCTGAAATTTCGAGAGACAGTGAAGCAGCTCGAAATGCCCTTTTTGTTTCTCGGCCCGGGGCAGACGAACAAACACGCAGATTTGAAAGTATGCGACATCAGATCAGCCTGAAACACAGAATGCTGAGATCATTCCTCCAAAACAAGTAGGAGTTCGGCCGGAAGGAAGAGTTTTGATCTCATCTGCTGGAAAATCTCATACTCTTTCCCGAGTCGGGCGGTCTCTCGACCAAAATCCTCGGATGCAAGGGTTGAGAGAAACGAGGAGGAGGGGAGTTCTTACAGGGAGGAGGCAGGAGAAAATGCAAATCCAAGTTACATTCCTTTGGAGTTGGAAGGTAGAATATCATCTAAGGATGATGGTATAAGTCAAAGACAAAACTTTGAAATTGAAGAGAAGAAGAAAGAAAAATCGGGAGGATGGTAGATCTGAAGTCCATGGATATGAAATTAGTAAGAGATTTAGAAGTATTCTCATGATCAAATTAGTGATTAACAAATATGGATAATGGGGAAAATCACGGAAGAGACCATGGATCGAAATCCGTTTTCTAGAGATATTATGTGTGTGTCATTGGCGCATAATTTCAAACTTCTAGTATTTACATGTATGGTGGAGGTTCAGATCCGTTGGAACACATAATTCAGTTCAACATTTATGATGTTGTGAGCATTGATGTATTGAAGTGTCGGTCTTTTCACCGTCGTTGAAAGGTCCAGCAACAACTTGTTTTTAAATCTACTACGAGATTCAATTGGAAGTTTCAGAGATCGATAAAAAAATTTTCTGTCGAGATTCCAAGCGTTATGAAAAACAAAAAACAATGGATAACCTTGGCAATTATTAAAATCAAGGAATGGTCAGAAGTTTATGAAGAGATTCAATAAAGAATCATTAGATAAAAGACCTAAATGAAGCGGTAGCTTATGATGCTATATTGAGTTTGACTTATGATCATCTATTGGAATTCTTAATTATGAACAAGCCAGTGAACATTATAGAACTAACATCATGATGTAATCATTACGCTAATATTAAGGATATCCTGCAAGCCAGGAAGAGGCTGATGGTGATGGGAGCAAAAAGAAGAAGATGGAGTCTAAAGATGTGATCAAAGGGATCGGAGAAATGGCAGAAATATCAAGAGATAAGCCCGATCGTCAAAATAGAAGAGATGTTCCAAGACCATTTCAGAGACCTAACTCCTTTGAATACAAGAAGATCAGAAATTCTAATAAGAATCAACATCGGGGGGTTTGTGAAATGGCAAGCCACCGATGATAAAGGCATAATCCAAATAAAAACTGTAGATTTCATAGAGATCATGGTCATGATGTGTTCTATCTGGATGATTGGAGGAATTCTAAAAAATGAGATTGAACGGTTTGATCAATGGAAACGATCCGGATCGGTATGTTCAACGCGAATGAAGGACAACAAAGGTAATTTCTTGCGAATCAATGAAGGAAGGCTAGAATAATAAGAGAACAGAAGGAGGACGAAGTAGAAAAGATATTTTCAGCCTAATTCTCGATTAGAAATGCCAAAGTTGGAGAAAATCAGAGAGACAACAAAAACAATCTCAAATTATAGTCTCTGTTGGGAGCTTGAGCTTAGTCAGGTTTCAAAGTCTGGCGCATGCGAGGTATGTTAATGCATTTGAATCACATGTCATTTAAATGATTAAAGAAAAAAAATGAAATAATCTTGTGGAGAGGAAATGAGTAAATTCAAGAAGACACATGATATAGATTGTTGTTAATATCAAGTGGCAAGCAGAGAGACATTCCTGAGAGTTTTTATTGATACAGGATCTTTTGTAAACATCATGTCTTACAAAGCCTTTCAACGGTTGAAGCTGGATCTTTGTAAAGATAAAACCTTGTGGAACAAGGTTATTTGGGTTTTCTAGAGAGTCTACTTGTGGAAGGAACTATGGAGTTGACAATAACACTAGGAACACATCCACAAACGGTGACTACAATTACCAAATTACTGCTGATAAAAAATCTATCGGCATACAATATAATTATGGGAAGACCAACTTTAAATTCTATTGGTGTTGTGGTCTCAACAAGGCATTAGAAAATGAAATTCCCCACTGAAGGAGGCATTGGAGAATGCGGGTCGACCGAGAAAACTTCGAGGCAAAGTTATACAACCTTTTTGAAAGATTCCAAATCACAAGGTAAAGTTCTTGCCCTTACTATTGAAATTATGGATAGTAGAGATGAGGAGAAAATTCAGAGGGGAGAACCGGTGGAGAAATTAGAAAAATTCTCTTTCGATCTCTAAAATCCATAAAAGGGGACAATGATTGGGGCTGATCGGACCAATTAGGATAAAGTCTTGTTGAAAGAATTTCTCCGTATGAAAGTGGATGTTTTTCCTGGTTAGCCCAGGATATGCGAGGGTGAGCGAGGGAGGTTGCGGAGCATTGTCTCTGGATAGACAAGATCTTGTTAAACTTGTGAAGTAGAGAAGGAGGAATTTCTCATCAGAAAAACATGATGCAATCAAAATTGAAGTTGAAAAGCTTAGGAAATCAAAGTTTATTGAGCAGATTGAGTGTCCCAAGTGGTTAGCAAACGTCGTAATGGTGAAAAAGCATAATGGTAAATGGAGAATGTGAGTGGATTATACTAATTTGAAAAAGGCATGCCCCAAGGATTGCTATCCTTTGCCCGCAGATTGATCAGTTAATTGACATCACTTTAGGTCAACAAATGCTAAGCTTTATGGATGCCTATTCGGGCTATAATTAGATCCTTATGAAGAAGGAGAACCAACCTCACACGACATTTATGACAAATCATGAAAGCTACTGTTATAAAGTTATGCCTTTTGGATTGAAGAATGCCGGGCAACATATCAAAGAGCAATGAATAAATTGTTCGCTGATCAGATTGGGAGGAATATGAAAGTTTATGTTGATGATCTTTTGGTGAAGAGTCAATTCAAATCTGATCACCTCACTGATCTAAAGGAATGCTTTGATGTACTCAAAAAGAATGGAATGAGACTTAACCCGAGAAGTGTGCGTTTGAAGTTTCATCTAGGAAATTCTTGGGTTATATGGTCACACAAAGGGGTATTATAGGTAAATCTAGAAAAAATTAAGGCCATCTTGGATATGTCACCACCTAGCAATATGAAGGAAATCCAAAGTTTGATTCTCAGGGAAGGTTGCGGCTTTGAGCAGATTTATATCTAGATATGGAGATAAGTGTGCCCCCTTTTTCAAAGCGTTGAAGAATCTAAATGCACTCAATGAATTCAGGATGAAACGGAGGATTGTCAAAATTCATTTGAAGAATTAAAAGAAGGTTGACTAGTCCACTAGTCTTATCTCAACCAATTCTAGGAGAAGCCTTACAAATGTACTTATCCTCTTCAAAGGCTGCAGTGAGTGCTGTATTAATTCGAGAAGAAGGTACGATTCAAAATCCCATCTATTTTGTAAGTCATACATTATTAGATGCGGAATCTAGATACCTTGAATTTGAGAAGCAAACTTTAGAACCCAAGATACCGATATGGTTGAGGGAGAGTGATTTAGACCCTATCCCAGATGAGTAAGGTGCTATGACTTAAAGCATGTTTGCCAATAGAGACCATCATACATAGAGTTAGAATCAGATCTGCATTATTTGTTTCATATCATATTGAATTCTGTATGATTTACTATCATGTGTTATTATGTTATTATGGAATGAACTGCCTTGCTGAGTTCTTTTGAACTCACTCCTTTTTGCAACATCTTTGTTAGACTTATCTACAGGTACTGATGATTATGATGGTCAATACTATGAAGACCAAGCTGATGACTCTTACGATACCTAAGGTAATGGCTATGTGACTACGATGGTGAAGACTATCGATACGAGACTAGAGCTTATCAAGATTAGTCCGACTCTAGTACTTGTGTGCCAACAATGGGACATCATCTCTTTTAATTATGGATACGTTATTTATAGATTCGATGAGACCTTAGTTAAGATTTTGTTTCCTTCTTTTCTTTTCCCTTTTATTTTGGGAACCGATTGTAATCTTTCTTTTACTTTTGATCTACTTTTTCGCTGCTACTGTAGAGTAATTTTCTGCTACACTCTACATTTGATTTATTCTATTGGTATCATTTTCCACACTCTAATTGTATTTTTTGAATCTTATCTTGATCTCTTAATTTATACATGTAACTTTGACTTAATATTATTGGGAGGTTGATTTCCTCGATACTGATTTTTTGGGCTGTGGATCACACACTCGGATATGCTAGATAGGGAACCGGCTGGGTGGATGTCACAATATCTATATATTTCATTTACATTTCGTACTACATACATATGTTAAGTGCTTGGTATATGATATTGTTGACTTCACACTAATTTCGTTGGAACTCATCTTGTGTGGAAAATATATTTTTTTAGACTTGTATACAGGTTATGATGACAACATCACTTTGGAGTACCTAGTGCTGCGGGAGCAAGAGGATGCACCAACGAGCGAAGAGATGGATACCCTTGGTGATGCGTGTCCATGCTTGGACTGTTCTTACGGTATTCAACTGCTTTGATTGTCATGTGGTATTCTTTAAGATATCGTGGGGTTAGATTAAGACTACAATACTTTGATTAAATTGAAATTGAAGGACTACCTTTTAAAAAATACATGATAGCATTGAGACTTCCGCTATAATAACTATAAGTTTGATTTTACTTTGAGATTAATTTTTGGAATATATAATAACCATAATTGATACCTCTTAAACTTGCTCCTTTCATTATGCTATTTTGTATTATGTAGTTATGGATTGGCCATAAACCTTGAATCTTGTAGTTATGAATCACCTCACAGTGTTGAATGAGTCAATACCAGCTGAGTGGGGTGTGACATTGGTTGTCTGTTGGCCAGTTGATCCCAGCATACGTAAATTCTAATTATATATACATGTTCCTAGGAGTAATAGGGACTTATTAGGTAATAATTTTATGGAAGTTTAAATTTGTTTAGAGGTTTTGGACAATCATTCAGAGTAGGGGAAAACTGATGTGTATATGGTTGGTTTGATCACTTGAGTTTTCATATGGTTTTATATACAGAAGCTTATGATATGATGTAATGCTTATACATTTTATTTAGGACATGCATACATGGATTGCAACTTGTTGAGTATGCTTAATATAATATAACTTTAATGTTGTACTTTTGTATATTAGAAAGCATGTTATCTTCAAATTTAGACATGTGTATACATATTATGATTTGTCTAGATTCGTGGCTGGGAACCCAATTGTGTGCTTACCCTTTTAAACAGGGGCATTAAAAGCCCAACGAAACAAGTGGCCAGAAATGGTAGGTAGTTGGTATAGGTGTGCAAAAGACAATTGAGAGCCACGAGGAGACACAGTCCTACCAGCATATCATTCATGGTAGGGTTGCATATGATATAGGTTGGGCTTGTGGGTGCCCAAACGACAATGGAAAGTTGTGAGGGGACATGGAGTTCCTCCACTAAACTATATGTAGATGACCATAGGGTTATAAGGTGTTTATCCAAAAGACTGTTAGGAGCCGTGAGAATCAACATTCCTAGATTGGGATGGATATTGGACCAAAAGGGTCGGTGACTATTTGCATTTAGCTAGGTAATTCCCTAACATGCACCACTCTCAAACCAATGGTCATTATATAGAATTGATGGATCTATTACCCTTACCTTAGTTGTGGTGAGATAGTGGTGACCTACCCTTAGACCTTATGTTGTGATGCCCAAAAGTTGATTGGGAGTCGTGAGGGGTCGGTGGCCCAAAAGACGGTTAGGATTCGGGAGGGGTCATGACACTTGAAAGATGGTGGGGT